>NW_016870338.1:0-1750 GCF_001698545.2 Rhinopithecus bieti | reverse complement strand
CTCCATCTCAAAAAAAAAAAAAAAAAGACAGGGTCTCGCTCTTGTCACCCAGGCTAGAGTGCAATGGCGCGATCTCGGCTAACTGCAACCTCTGCCTCCCAGGTTCAAGCAATTCTCCTGCCTCAGCCTCCTGAGTAGCTGGGATTATAGGCGTGCCCCGCCACGCCCGGCTAATTTTTGTATTTTTTTTTTTTTAGTAGAGACGGGGTTTTGCCATATGGGCAAGGCTGGTCTCGAACTCTGGGTTTCAAGCGATCCGCCCTCCTCGGCTTTCCAGAGTGCTGGGATTTCAGGCGTGAGCCACCGTGTCCAGCCTTTTTGGCCTACTTTTATCCTGGGATTATACCAATAACACCCTGGGTCCAGTCCTTGGGACCATGAGGCGCAGCCTAACTCACCCCTGTGGCCACTGCCTGGCTAAGACGTCACTTTGCTTCCCAGGCCACACCCACATCGCGCTCAGCACTGCCTCTGACATGCTCGCTGTCTGCCTTTTTTTTTTTTTTTTTTTTTTTTTTTTTTTTTTTTTTTTGATGCGGAGTCTCGCTCTGTCGCCCGGACTGGAGTGCAGTGGCCAGATCTCAGCTCACTGCAAGCTCCGCCTCCCGGGTTCACGCCATTCTCCTGCCTCAGCCTCCCGAGTAGCTGGGACTACAGGCGCCCGCCACCTCGCCCGGCTAGTTTTAGTAGAGACGGGGTTTCACCGTGTTAGCCAGGATGGTCTCGATCTCCTGACCTCGTGATCCGCCCGTCTCGGCCTCCCAAAGTGCTGGGATTACAGGCTTGAGCCACCGCGCCCGGCCTGCTGTCTGCCTTCTGAGAGCCCCTCTAAACTGAATTTCGGACTCTTCCTCCACAAAGCACTGCCCCTTGTGGTTCTACCCGGGCACTGCCTTTCTGGGTGCCTCTGTCTTTTCCTGAACATCCTGGGAGGGCAGGGGGTGGCTTCTGCTGGTGGAGACATCCTTCGCGTTGCTCATTCCCCCACCAGGTGGCCCTGCTGCAGCTGATGGAGACGCCAGAGCTGGCGGGGCAGGAGGACGCTGTACAGATGCACCAGCTGAAAATGAAGTGAGCGCTGCTGCCCAAGCCGCCTGGCTATGCTCGATTTGCATCAGGGTTGGCACGGTCAGACCCAGCAGAGGAACCCTCTGCCTCTGTACAATGGTGTTCTCATCTGGTGGCCCTCAGATACACACTTCCCCAGAGGGCATAGTTGTGAAACTTCACATCAATTTCACCGTGCATTGCTGGGACACTGGTGCATACCTTGACACATGCCAATCCTGCACACGTGGCTGTCCGTGGAGCTTGGATATTGTCACCCATGCCCCACTGAGCACAAACCTTCAGATGCCTGTTCTCAGCCCCCAAGCACACACACTCATGTACATACACATTTGACAGAGTCATGCTTCATAACTTCCTGATGCTACACATCCCACCAAGATGGCCTTTTTTTTTTCTTTTTTGCTGAGACGGAGTCTCACTCTGTTGCCAGGCTGAAGTGCAGTGGCGCAATCTCAGCTCCCTGCAACCTGGCCTTTTTTTTTTCTTTTTTGCTGAGACGGAGTCTCACTCTGTTGCCAGGCTGAAGTGCAGTGGCGCAATCTCAGCTCCCTGCAACCTCCGCCTCCTGGGTTCAAATGAATCCCCTGCTTCAGCCTCCCAAGTGGCTGGGACTACAGGCATGTGCCCCACGCCCGGCTAATGTTTTGTATTTTAGTAGAGATGGCGTTTCACCATGTTG
>NW_016870337.1:0-1746 GCF_001698545.2 Rhinopithecus bieti | reverse complement strand
TTTTTTTTTTTTTTTTTTTTTAGAAAAGCCCTCGCTCTGTGCCCCAGGCTGGGGTGCAGTGGCTGGTTCTCAGCTTCCTTCAAACTCCGCCTCCCGGGTTTAGGCCATTCTCCTGCCTCAGCCTCCGGAGTAGCTGGGACTACAGGCGCCCGCCACCTCGCCCGGCTAGTTTTTTGTATTTTAGTAGAGACGGGGTTTCACCGTGTTAGCCAGGATGGTCTCGATCTCCTGACCTCGTGATCCACCCGTCTCGGCCTCCCAAAGTGCTGGGATTACAGGTTTGAGCCACCGCACCCGGCCGAGGAGTACTGTATTCTGAACCACGGGGACCAAAGACTGTCCCCACATCTCACTTCGGTTATGATTATCTCGAAAGTCCCTCAGTTCCAGGGTGGACATTCAAGCCAAAAGGACCTATAAGGGGTCAAAGTTCAAGCACAGTTTATTTTACAAACGGGGAAGGCGAAGGGCAGCCCCAAATCACAATGAGAAGGGCAGGAGACCCATTTTGTTATTGTCTCTTTTTCCTCACAACTTCCTCTTTGTAGTTAAGAAGGGAAGCAGAAGCTGACCTTTCTGTCTTACCCCGTTTCTCACGTGGAACTGCCGCACCCAGGGTGGGTAACGTGCCCAAGGGCACATTTGCCTGTGGGCTGGCCTGAGGGAAGGTCGGTTCCCACCGAAAAGACCCACATTCTCAGCACATCCTAATCAAGCAGCTACTAAGTGGAGGGACCGCAGACTGGGTGTCACGGGGAGGGGCCTGCAGCGACCAGGCCCGTCCCAGGATGGCTGCAGAGGCCCCTGGATCCACAGTGGGGAGGGCTCCGAGAACCGGGGGACCCGGGTTCTCTTCCGGGGCACGCCTTTGGAACTGCTGCGTCCAGCCGCACAACCGTCACTCCGGGGCCACGGCAATCCCTGCGCCCACCCTCGGTCCCCGCTGCCTCTGGGCTCTTTATGGGCGGGGGACACGCGCCGGCGTCACAAAGCGCCGCGACCGCGCGGGAGGCCAAGAGGAGGCGTGGAAGCGGGAGGAGGAGGAGGAGGAGGAGGTGGTAGTGTAGGAGAGCCAGGCACGGTGGGGGGAGGGGAGGGAGGGGCGCGCGCACGCGCGTCGGGCCGCCAGCCGCTGAGAGCCGCCCAGCTCCCGGCGTGCGCCCCTCCTCCCTCTCTCCCTCCCTGCTTCTCGGCTCCGTCGCTCCCGCGGCGCGAGGCGCTATCGCTCTACTCCTCCTCCTCCTCCTCCGCCGTCGCCCCTCCCCCCGCGCAGCCGCCGCCACCACTGCCGCGAGACCCCCGCACGCCGCTCTCCCCCCACCCTTTCCAGCCCCGCGCGCCCTACGGCCCCCGAAGAGAACGTGAGGGCGAGCGAGCGCGGCGTTCCCGGGCCGGCCCGGCCCCCCCCTTCACCATCGCCTGCCCTCCGCCGCCTTCCTCCGCTTCCACCTCCTCTCCCCCCCCCCCAAAGTTGAGGCCCCCTCCCGGGGGGGGGAGGACCGGGACCGGGACCCGGAGCGAATTCCCCTAACTCCCTCGACCTCTCCTCTCGCCTGGCCCGAGTGTGAGGAGAAGGGCCCGGCCCGCGTCGTGTGTGAGGAGGACCCCGGGCGGACCCACGGGCCGTGTGGGGCCTGGTCCGGCCCGCCGGGTGTGTGAAGACCGGGGCCCCGTGCGGCCCGGCCCGAGGGCGAGCGGAGGGGAGGGGCCTGGTCCGGCCCGGCCGGTGCGTGAGGACTGGGGCCC
>NW_016870336.1:0-1074 GCF_001698545.2 Rhinopithecus bieti | reverse complement strand
TACCTGCAACACTGGGGATTATATTTCCATGAGATTTGGGTGGGGACAAATATCCAAACCACATCAACTATTCTGGTCCCGTAAGAACAAAATGTTAAGACAGGATCCTTGAGCTTTTGTTTGATTTTCGTTCATCCTGCCAGCCCTTCCTGAGCCGCCATGTCCAGTCTTATATGGATTTTTAAAAGAACAGAGGCCAGGCACGGTGGCTTCCACCTGTAATCCCAACACTTTGGGAGGCCGAGGCAGATGGATCACCTGAGGTCAGGAGTGTGAGACCAGCCTGGCCAATATGGTGAAACCCCATCTCAACCAAAAAATACAAAAAAAAAATTTTAGCCAGGCGTGGTGGCACGCACTTGTAGTCCAAATTTCTCGGGAGGCTCAGGCAGCAGAATGGCATGAACCCAGGAGGCAGAGGTTGCAGTGAGCAGAGATCACACCATTGCACTCCTGCCTAGGCGACAGAGCAAGACTCAGCACCCCTCAATGCCCCACCCCGGCAAAAAAAAAAAAAAAAAAAAAAAAAAAAAGGCCGAGTGTGATGGCACACGACTGCAGTCACAGCACTTTGGGAGGCCAAAGTAGGCACTTCAGTTGAGGTCAGGGGTTTGAGACCAGCCTTTCCAACATGGCAAAACCCTGTCTCTACTAAAAATGCAAAAATTAGCCAGGCACAGTGGCAAGGGCCTGTAATCCAAGCTACTCGGGAGGCTGAGGCAGAAGAATCGCTTGAACCCGGCAGGCGGAGGTTGAGTGAGCCAAGATCGTGCCACTGCACTCCTGCCTGGGCGACAGAGCCAGACTCCATCTCAAAAAAAGAAAAAAAGAAAAGTTTCTGGAAAATAGAAATAAAAGAAACAAATATAAACTTCTCATGGTAACATGTAACATCCACCAAGGTCAAGACACTTTTGTAAGCAATGATACTTTCTATCTATTTATTTATTTACTTTTGTCTCTTGCTCACAACAATTACATTCTAACCATTTCATCCATCCCCTAAGAAGTGGAGGTCCTGGGAATTTAACCACATCAATGAAATCTTTTTTACATTATTAGCTGAAGAGAAAT
>NW_016870335.1:0-2048 GCF_001698545.2 Rhinopithecus bieti | reverse complement strand
ATTCCTGGCCTAATAATTCCAATATGCTTGGCATATCCCAGTCTGGTTTTAATGTTTGCTCTGTCTCGTCTGTGTGTTTTACCTTTTAGTATGCCTTGTAATTCATTGTTAAAAGGCAGGCATGCCATAAAAAGGAACTGCTATAAATGGGCCTTTGGTGATGTGACAGCAAGGTGAGGGAGGAGAAGCATTCTAGAGTCTATGATCAGGTCTTGGCAAACACTCTATGTGAATGTGTCCCCCAAAGTTCATGTGTTAGAACTTAATTCCCAGTGCAACAGTGTTGATTCTTATAAGACATGATGAAGTAATGAGGACTCTGCCTTCAAGACTGAATTTTTCCTTTTTTTTTTGGAGAGAAGGTGTCTCACTCTGTCACCCAAGCTGGAGTGCAGTGGCACGATCTCAGCTCACTGCAACTTCCACCTTCTGGATTCAAGCAATCTCCTGCCTCAGCCTTCCAAGTAGCTGGGATTACAGGCATCTGCCACCACACCCAGATAGTATTTGTATTTTTAGTAGAGATAGGATTTCCCCATGTTGGCCAGGCTGGTCTTGAACTCCTGACCTCAAGTGATCCACCTGCCTTGGCCTCCCAAAGTGCTGGAATTACAGGCATGAGCCACCGTGCCTGGCCATGAATGAATTACTGATCCATGATGGATCATTATCATGCGAGTGGGTTAGTGCTCTTCTGAATGGGTAAGTTATCACGGTTTCCTGATAAAAGGATGAGTTTTCCCCCTGCCCCCATGCTCTCTCACCATGTGATGCCCTTTGCCACAGGATGATGCAGCACAAGGACCCTTGCCAGATATGTTCCCTTAACCTTGGACTTCCCAGCCTCCAGAACTGTAAGAATTAAATTTCTTGTTTTTAGTTTTTTTTGAGACGGAGTCTTGCTTTGTCGCCCAGGCTGGAGTGCAGTGGTGCGATCTTGGCTCACTGCAAGCTCCGCCTCCCAAGTTCATGCCATTCTCCTGCCTCAGCCTCCTGAGTAGCTGGGACCACAGGCGCCCGCCACCACACCCAGCTAATTTTTTGTATTTTTAGTAGAGACAGGGTTTCACCATGTTAGCCAGGATGGTCTCCACATCCTGACCTTGTGATCCACGCACCTTGGCCTCCCAAAGTGCTGGGATTACAGGCATGAGCCACCATGCCTGGCCTTAAATTTCTTTATAAAGCACCCAGTCTGGGCCAGGTGCGGTGGTTCACACCTGTAATCCCAGCACTTTGGGAGGCCGAGGCAAGCGGATCACTTGAGGTCAGGAGTTCAAGACCAGTCTGGCCAATGTGGTGAAACCCCTTCTCCACTAAAGACACAAAAATTAGCTGGGCATGTTGGCACACACCTGTAATGCCAGCTACTCGGGAGCCTGACACAGGAGAATTGCTTGAGCCTGGGAGGCAGAGGTTGTAGTGAGCCAAGAGTGTACCATTGCACTCTGCACTCCAGCCTGGGCAACAGAGTGAGTCTCTGTCTCAAAGTAAATAAATAAATAAATAAATAAATAAATAAATAAATAAATAAATAACCAACCCAGTCTGTGGTATTCTGTTATAGCAACACAACATGGACTAAGAGACACAGACAATCCCAGCATTCTCAGAAACTCTCCATGCACCTCCCAACATTCTGGACTCTTCCAGAGAGCCTAGGCAGGGCACACAGCTGGAAGGAATGCTGGCCAGCCAGGCAGATTCCCCTCTACTGGCCACCAGCCACTCCTCCTCCATACCTGTTGGGTCACCTTTCACATCCCAACCAGGATGCAGTGCTTGTCCTAATGCATTTTTTTTTTTTTTTTTTGAGACGGAGTCTCGCTCTGTCGCCCAGGCTGGAGTGCAGTGGCCGGATCTCAGCTCACTGCAAGCTCCGCCTCCGGAGTTTACGCCATTCTCCTGCCTCAGCCTCCCGAGTAGCTGGGACTACAGGCGCCCGCCACGTCGTCCGGCTAGTTTTTTGTATTTTTTAGTAGAGATGGGGTTTCATCATGTTGGCTAGGCTGGTCTCCAACTCCTGACCTCCAGTAATCCGCCCGCCT
>NW_016870334.1:0-2043 GCF_001698545.2 Rhinopithecus bieti | reverse complement strand
ATCTAGATGGAGTCTTGTTCTGCCACCTGGGCTGGAGTACAGTGGTGCCATCACAGCTCACTGTAACCTCCGCCTCCCGATTTCAAGTGATTCTCCAGCCTCAACCTCCCGAGTAGCTGGGATTACAGGGGTGTGTCACCACACCCAGCTAATTTTTGTATTTTTAGTAGAGACAGGGTTTCTGTATGTTGGTCAGGCTCGTCTCGAACTCCCGACCTCTGGCTGCTTCAGCCTCCAGAAGTGCTGGGATTACAGGCATGAGCCACTGCGCCCAGCCACATTGTTTTATTTCCTACTAACTGTGTGTAATAGATCTGTGTTAAAAAACAACCACCACAGCAACACAAAACACTGGGGAATTAATTCAATTAGTACTTCTCATTATTTTCAGTATATGCTATATATTAATATCTGGCATTATCATAGAAACTGGGGGTCGTAGAAGCAAAACACACAGTACTGTGTTAGCTTAGAAGCAGCTCAGTATGATGTGCACAAAGCAGAGACTTTAGGTTCAAACTGCCCCAGGTTGAATCTCTTTTTGTCACTGTGGGATTTTAAATTAGATAACATTCTGATATTTATCTTTATCACCAGCAGAACTAGAAGAATATTGCCGACATCTTACGTAGTTCCGTGAATTCAGTGAGGTAATATAAATTAGAAAATGCATTATATAGGTTAGATTTAAGTGTAATCTAGTATATGTTTCAGGTACCTGCTACTATGAACAGATACTGGCTAGGAACACGGAAAAGAATGTCACAGAAAGATTCCTCATTAAGTGACAGTATACATTTTAAACAAGTCATTCCAACTATAAGGTGATGGTATTAGTACTAGAGGTAATAAGGCAGCAGCGACACTAGCGTCACAGTTCTATCTGCGACCTGGATCGGGAAACGATTTGAGGATGAGAACTAGGCATATCTCTCATCCAAGGATTATGTATCGTTATGGATTCTCCACTGGATAAATGACATACGAATATAACGGAAGCTAAGGCAATACTTTCAGTAAGCTCCTCCTTTTTCTCTCTGAGTCATGTAGAGTAAATATGTTTTCTAATACTATTTCTAAATTTGATTCAAATCTGACATTTATAGTGTCTCAAACTTTCATTAACTAAATAAATATTCACTGAGCTTACTATATGCAAAACCCTGACCTAGCTACTACGAAATGTAAAGATCAATAAAACACATTTTTTTAAATGATGACCTTTAAAATTAAACCATCATGCATTTGAAATTGATGCGTTAAGAGAGTAGTATAAAGCTTTATAAAGGAAGACTACCCCTATATGCAATCAGGGAATTATTTCTGGAATATATTGTTATGTAAAAACATAAAGTAGAAAAAACATGTATTTCATGCTTCCATTCATCTAATAAAGAGATATATGTAAATATACAAATACTCATATTTATTTATGTTAAAAATTAGAAGAATCAACCCAAAACTTTTAAAAGTATGGGAGAGGAGGGAACAGCTTGAGTGTATAAAGATAAGCTTTAGTTTATATATTTTGTTGCAAATTTGAAATAAGAAAATGGAAAATTTCATCACTATGAAATAGAACTGTATTTAGAATGAAAATTTTAAGTAGAAATAAAAGCAAACAAGAGATATACTTAAATAAATGAGTTGATGGCATAAATACACAGAAACTATCTCAAATTACTTTAAAATGTAATACATTTAACATTATATAAAATATAATATTTTACATATATTTAAACATTCTTTTAAAATATATATACTTTAAGTTCTGGGGTACATGTGCAGAGCTTGCAGGTTTGTTACATAGGTATACACATGCCATGGTGGTTTGCTACACCCCTCAACCTTTCATCTACATTAGATATTTCTCCTAATGCTGTCCCTCCCCAGCCCTCTACCCACCGACAGACCCCAGTATGTGATGTTCCCCTCTCTGTGTCCATGTGTTCTCATTGTTTCACTCCCATTCGTGAGTGACAATATGCGGTGTTTGATTTTCTGTTCTTGAGTTAGTTTGCTGAGAATGATGGTTTCTAGCTT
>NW_016870333.1:0-562 GCF_001698545.2 Rhinopithecus bieti | reverse complement strand
GTATTTGTGATTGATGGTTAATCTAATCCTATAAAAACCAGCCTTTGGTAGGAACAAGTGGCAGGGTTTGTGGTTTATGCCTGCCTTGGACTTGTGGCAATGTTTTCACAGAATTTTATTAGAAAATGCCCTTTCCTAAGAAACAAATTAATTAAGGAACGACCAGACAAATAAACTGCCATCCTTGAGATTGGAAAATACTGCAGTGAGTGGACTTCCCTAAGTGAAGGTCTGCGTACAGCCCTGGAGACTGATGAATTGCTTAGTATCTTTCACTCTGAAGACCTGGACTTTGATTAGTGTCTGGCGCTGTTGTGAAGAGACTTTGAGTTTATGGCCTCTTCTCTTTGTCTGAGCCTTATAAGAGGCAAGAAATACTGGTTGGTGGTATTTCTCACAAATTGACTATATCTCCTCCAATTATCACAACTACAATTGACACCAAGCAATTTAGAGAAGAAACAAATTTAACCTTCAAATATTTCAAGGTGCTTTTAAAACTGCATCATGTAGATCTAGATACCACAATGATTGACAATGTATTATCAGTATCACCATAGGA
>NW_016870332.1:0-267 GCF_001698545.2 Rhinopithecus bieti | reverse complement strand
ACACATATACACACACATACACATATACACACATACACACACATATACACACATACACACACATACACACATACACACACATACACACACATACACACATACATACACACATACACACACATACACACACATACACACACACATACACATATACACACATACACACACATATACACACATACACACACATACACACATACACACACATACACACACATATACACATACATACACACATACACACACATATACACACACATACACATA
>NW_016870331.1:0-1033 GCF_001698545.2 Rhinopithecus bieti | reverse complement strand
GGAACTAAAGCTTGACGTGACTCTGTATAGCACCCCTCCACAAACATACACCATTTAGCCACAGCCCTAGCCCCCAAATCCCCTCCCCAGGTGGACCAGGAGGGCAAACAGACACCACCATTGCCACCCCAGCTCCCGAGTAGCGACCCTGACTCCTTCCCCATGGAGTAATTTTGAAACAGTCTCCGCCCTGTGTGTAGGTGGAGCAGATGGTCTCTGAGGCCCCTTTCTGCTCATAGCTGGAACAGGACCCAGTTGCTGAGATCCTGAATCTTGGCGAGGGTTTAATAGCAGGCAGTAAGGTAGTGACTGGCGCCCACGCCCAGCCCAGACTGGAGAACTTGGGCAATCATGGTGCTGACTAGGGAGGACAGAGCAGCCAGGCAGGTGGGTGGGAGCCCGGAGAGAGCTCTGCCTTTGCTAGGAGGAGAGGAGGGGCTAGAGAGAGGGTGACAAACAGAGGCATGTGAGCTCTCAGAGGTTATTGTAACAAATGGCACAAATTTAATATCTTAGAACAATACACACTTACCATCTTACCTTTCTACAGGTCAGGACCCTGAAATGAGTCTTACAGGCTAAAGATGTCATCACAGCTATGTTCCTGGTGGAGGCTCCAGGAGAGAACCCACTGCCTGCCCTATGCAGTGTCTAGAGGCCACCCATGTCCCTCAACTCGGGGTCCTGTCCTCCACCTTCACAGCCACAGTGCAGTCTCTTCCAGTCTCTCTCTGACTTTCTTTTTTTTCTTTTGAGACAGAGTCTTGCTCTGTTGCCCAGGCTGGAGTGCAATGGCACGATCTCGGCTCACTGCAACCTCCACCTCCAGGGTTCAAGCAATTCTTGTTGCAGGAGAATCGCTTGAACCCAGGAGGTGGAGGTTGCAGTGAGCCAAGATTTCGCCACTGCAATCCAGCCTGGGCAACAGAGCGAGACTCCATCTCAAAACAAAACAAAACAAAAATTACAACAACAAAAAAAACGGTCTAGGCAACATGGGGACCCTATTTCTATAAAATATTAAAAGCCAGTG
>NW_016870330.1:5080-7273 GCF_001698545.2 Rhinopithecus bieti | reverse complement strand
AATAACTAGATTTCTGGTCCTCACCAGTAGTTACACTGCAAAACCTGTCTATTATTTTAAAATGGAGAGCTTTTCTTTCTTTTTTTTTTTTTTTGAAACAGAGTCTCACTCTTGTTGTCCAGGTTGGAGTGCAATGGCGCGATCTCGGCTCACTGCAACCTCTGCCTCCCGGGTTCAAGCAATTCTCCTGCCTCAGCCTCCTACGTAATTGGGATTACAGGCATGCGCCACCACGCCCGGCTAATTTTGTATTTTTAGTAGAGATGGGGTTTCTCCATGTTGGTCAGGCTGGTCTCAAACTCCTGACCTCAGGTGATCAGCCCACCTCGGCTTCCCAAAGTGCTGGGATTATAGGCATGAGCCATCACGTACGGCCTGCAGCTTTTCTTAAAAATCAAGAATTGATTGAACAATTCTTTAAAACTACATTTATGGGGTACATGTGTGTTCTCTATAAAATCTCAAGACAAATACCAAACTTACTTATCCTCTCCCTGACACCCAGTTTCCCAAGAATATTCTTTCATAATTTGAGCCAAAAGCTAGCCTTTGCTAATTCAAATTTTACATAATTAATGAACCACAGATCTAAATCTTTCTAACAAAAATAATACCTTTAAATAGCACTTAATTGCCAAACCATTCCCATAAAATAAGAACTCATACCCCCATCGAATCACCATTACTTCATCCCAAAGCCTAGAGGCTGCCCTGTAACACACAGTCCAGGGCACTGGAGTAGTATATAATACCATCACAGGATCAATGCAACAGAGCGAAATCTGTTAAATACGCTTGTCCACGTTGAAACACGGCAGAAATAACTAGATTAATAACCACACTCTTGTAATAAGGGACTTCGAATCACAGCGAATAATCAAGAAGATTTATTATTAAAGAAGCATTCAAAGTTTTTCATTCTGCAACTGAGAGGGCTGGTATGAACACTCATTTGGCAAATACTTATTAACTGATTTCCGTGGCCTACCATCATGTCCAATGTTTGAGTTTGAACAAATATAAAGAGAAGCTTCTTGACATAAAAACCATCTAGTGAAGGAGAAAATTCAAGGAATTTTAACACGTTGTGCAGAAGAGTAGAAACACACAGAGCTAGCTTTCCAGAGAAACAGAAGAAGGCACCAACTCAGGTGGGGCTTTAGAACGACTTCAGAAAAAAGACAGAACATAATGAAGCTTAAATACAAGTTTAGTAGCCAACCAGGCAAGATAAGGCCCACGGGGAAAGGAGAACAACATGGGTGACAACATGGGTGAACGTTCCACGATAGGAAATAGTACAGAATCAGCAGAGAATTACTAGCTGATCTGTGTTGCTGGGGCAACAAGGCTGAGGCAAGAAATGACAAGAATGGCGGACAGAGAAATGGGCAGGTCTAATCATGCAGGGTCTTGTTTGTCCCTTTTAAAGAGATTCTGGGTTTCCCTTCACCTAACTCAGCAGCGAGAATGCTCAGTCTCCTTACTCCAGAAGAGTCAGGACTACCCATGTCGTCTTACATATGATGGTAGGAACTACTCCCTCCTTTTTTTTAAATCGTTATTTTTATTTCAAAAAAGTATTTACTAAACCCCTTCTATGTGCCAAGCACTGTTTTAGGCACTGAGATCTCAGGATCAGACAGTCTTGCTCCTCTGTCCCTGCAGGAGCTCACTTTCCGTTGATCCTCCACATTCAGTAATAATTTCTTTAAAGGCACAAACAAAAAAACTGGCATGGCCATGTATGCCTTCTGGAGTCTGATGGCTAGGAAAGACTAAAATGGGGGGGGGGAAGTCTGTGTATGTAAAAGCACCATATTCCCAAATCATTTCATCAGTTCACATTCTGCCAAACTCATGAACTCTTAATTTAAGGGAACAATTTGCCAAGGCTCTGCTAATTGCAGATATTAGCATATCAGACCAACCAAAACTTAGAAAACGTATTCTCTTGATAAAGTAACAGATATGGCCATTTTATATAAGCCCTAATGCAGACAGCATACACTTAGGTCTAGAACACATCTCTGCTCACCCATTACACTGAGTACAGACTGCCGTATCTCTGACTGAGACACCCATCCCAAGGTCTAATTTAACTCCATTTGGTAAGATTCCAGATGCAAGAGTGTGATGCAAATTTTGATGACTCAAATTTTAGCACCAACTTTTTTTTTTTTTTTTTTTTTT
>NW_016870330.1:0-857 GCF_001698545.2 Rhinopithecus bieti | reverse complement strand
GATGGGGCTTTTTTTTTTTTTTTTTTTTTTGGAGACAGAGTCTTGCTCTGTCACCTAAACTGTAGTACAGTGGCACAATCACAGCTCACTGCAGCTTCAAACTCCTGGACTCAAGCGATCCTCTCACTTCAACCTCCCAAGTAGCTGGGACTATAGGAGCAGACAACCACACCCAGCTAATTTTTTAATTTTCTGTAGAGATAAGGTCTCACTATGTTGCCTAGGGTGGTCTTGAACTCCCGAGCTCTTGGGATCCTCCTACCTCGGCCTCCCAAAGTGCTAGGATTACAGGTGTGAGCTGCCACGCCCAGCTAGATAAGCTTTTTGTATAATGCCTACTTATCTATATGCCATGAAGCACAGATGAAAGAAGAATCCAATAACAGATTCCAAATCTAAAGAACAACAGGAAAATACCTGAAGGGAAGTGGAAAACTTCCAGGTTACTCTATTTTTTATTTCTTCCTTTTTTAGCCAAGCTACTGGAATTCTGCATCTCACCAGACCCTCAAACAAGTCAAACAGGTGAGATGTTATTTGAAGCTACAGCATTTATTTAACTAGTAAACTAGAAGAGTGTTTTGCAAAATCTAGATTCAATTTAAATATTTTGTTCCATATTATTCCGTGATTATATATATATATATTTTAAACTCACACATTGCTCTCCTAGCTAATGGGAAAAACAAGCTAGAAGACCCTTAAGATTAAATCCTCCTATGGTTCAAAGACAAGTGCTCTGATTTTTTTTTTTTTTTTTTTTTTTTAATTCTTGCCATACAGGAAAAGGCAATTTTTTTTTCTCTACCTTCTTTTCTTACCATACCATTATAGCTCTTATTAGCTACATTAAAGAT
>NW_016870329.1:0-1072 GCF_001698545.2 Rhinopithecus bieti | reverse complement strand
CTAAGCTCACCTTTGGACTGACCCACAAAACAATCTAGGACGACTTTTTGTGACCCTTTCCCCAGTTATGTCCCGTATATTGATAGGGTAGGAAAGATAAAAAAGATTAAAAAAAAAAAAAAAAAAAAAAAAAAAGACAAGTTTGTAAAGTAAACCAACTGCAAATTCCCTCAGTTTTCGCGTCGTCTTGGCTTCATGGAAATGACGAGCTACTGGGAAGAAACTTTTATTTTTCCGGTGCCCAGTCTTATCTCCTTTCCCGAGAGAGATGCATCTCTCAGCCCTAAACTTGTCCTGGATCCCTTGTACACCATTTTCTCCAGGTTTCTCCAGTCAAAACTCAATAATTGTTTTAGGCCATATTTTGGATGGTATATCCTATGTACACTAATTGTCAAGTAATGACCCATGTATGACACCACCGAACGCTAGTTCTGGGGCCGGAGTAGATGAGTCTGGGTAGACCAAGGAAATGTCTTCAGCTGTTTCTTATGAAACTGATTTAGTTAAGTCCCTTTCTTTCTTGGAAAGCATCCTATGAGTAGTATTAGATTGAATAATGGTTTCTGGTGTGATCCAGTTTGGGGAGGCTACTTACTCTAGTCAATGCTGAAGAATCCAACTCTACTTTGGGCAAGGTGCCCTACTAGGACTTATGTTCCAACAGACGCAAACTTATTCATGTGTTTTGAGATTGTTCTCAGTTTTGGTTCCTCACCTTCTCACTAGTGGATGTTGTGCCCAAAGAATAGCAACCCCAAAATCTCAAAATCTAACAAATTTAAATAAATGGGCATTTTTTTTTTCAGTCTGGAGGAGGAAAAGTTAACTGGCAGACATAGACAGCAGTTAGTAAAGTTGGCACCGTTAGTAAGATTGGCATACTGAGCAAAACCATCAAAATTTATTTATTTATTTATTTACTTTTTCCTGCTCTTTGAGGAGCAGGGCTACCCTATAGAAAGTGTGTCCAAAGTAGCCTGAAATTTCTTTCTTCGGGAGGATGCTAAAAAGGATTGGCACTGAAATTTGAAAGAATAATACTAAGAAGCTATTAAATTGTATAAAATGT
>NW_016870328.1:0-266 GCF_001698545.2 Rhinopithecus bieti | reverse complement strand
ATATTATATGTATATTTGATACCCATATCCATTATATCTATTATATCTATATTTTTGTCCTATATTATATCTATTATGTCTACCTATTATATCTACTGTATCTATATTTTATACCTATATCCATTATATCTATATTTTATACCTGTATTTATTAAATCTATTATGTCTATATTTTATACCTATATCTATGATATCTGTTATGTCTATATTTTATTCCTATATCTATCATATGTATTATGTCTTTATTTCATACCTACATATATCAT
>NW_016870327.1:0-264 GCF_001698545.2 Rhinopithecus bieti | reverse complement strand
TGCCAGGCAATACCCCAACCAACACCCCAACCAACATGCCAACCAACACTCCAACACGCCAGCCAACACCCCAACCAACACCCCAGCCAACATGCCAACCAACACCCCAGCCAACACCCCAGCCAACACACCAGCCAACACACCAGCCAACACCCCAGCCAACACAACACCCCAACCAACACACCAACCAATATGCCAGTCAACACCCCAGCCAACACCCCAGCAACATGTCAACCAACATGCCAGCCAACACCCCAACCAACA
>NW_016870326.1:0-919 GCF_001698545.2 Rhinopithecus bieti | reverse complement strand
TGAATGCTTCTAGTTTTTGCCCATTCAATATGATATTGGCTGTGGGTTTGTCATAAATGGATCTTATTGAGATACGTCCCATCAATACCTAGCTTGTTGAGAATTTTTAGCATGAAAGGGTGTTGAATTTTATCGAAGGCATTTTCTGCATCTACTGAGATAATCATGTGGTTTTGTCATTGGTTCTGTTTATGTGATGGATTGTGTTTATTGATTTGCATATGTTGAACCAGCCTTGCATCCCAGGGCTGAAGCCCACTTGATCATGGTGGATAAGCTTTTGATGTGCTGCTGGATTCAGTTTGCCAGTATTTTATTGAGGATTTTTGCATCGATGTTCATCAGGGGTGTTGGTCTGAAATTTTTTTTTTTCTGTTGTATCTCTGCCAGATTCTGGTATCAGGATGATGCTGGCCTCATAAAATGAGTTAGGGAGGATTCCCTCTTTCTGTATTTTTTGGAATAGTTTCAGAAGGAATGGTACCAGCTCCTCTTTTTACCTCTGGTAGAATTCAGTTGTGAATCTGTCTGCTCCTGGACTTTTTTTGGTTGGTAGGCTATTTATTGTTGCCTCGATTTCAGAGCCTGTTATTGGTCTATTCAGGAATACAGCTTCTTCCTGGTTTAGTCTGGGGAGGGCATATGTGTCCAGGAATTTGTCCATTTCTTCTAGATTTTCTAGTTTGTTTGTGTAGAGGTGTTTATAGTATTCTTTGATGGTAGTTTGTATTTCTGTGGGATTGGTAGTGATATGCCCTTTATCATTTTTTATTGCATCTATTTGATTCTTATCTCTTTTCTTCTTTATTATTCTTGCTAGCAGTCTATCAATTTTCTAGATCTTTTCAAAAAAAATCAGCACCTAGATTCATTGATTTTTTGAAGGGTTTTTTGTGTCTCTATCTCCTTCATCTCTGCT
>NW_016870325.1:0-267 GCF_001698545.2 Rhinopithecus bieti | reverse complement strand
CTTTTCTTTTTTGGAGACAGAGTCTCGCTTTATCGCCCAGGCTGAAGTGTGTAGTGGCCCGATTTCAGCTCACTGCAACCTCCATCTCCAGGTTCAAGCGATTCTCCTGCCTCAGCCTACCGAGGGGCTGGGATTACAGATGCACACCACCACGCCCAGCTAATTTTTGCATTTTTAATGAAGACGGGGTTTCACCATGTTGACCACACTGGTCTCGAACTCCTGTCCTCAAGTGATCTGCCCATCTCGGCCTCCCAAAGTGCTGGG
>NW_016870324.1:0-2161 GCF_001698545.2 Rhinopithecus bieti | reverse complement strand
CCTAATTTTGTATTTTACAGACGGGGTTTTGCTATGTTGGCCAGGCTGGTCCCAAACTCCTGGCCTCAAGCAATCAGCCTACCTTGGCCTCCCAACGTACTGGGATAACAGGCGTAAGCCACCGTGCCTGGCCCCTTTTTTTTCTCAATTTTGAGACAGGGTCTTTCTCTGTTGCCCAGGCTGGGGTACAGTGGTGTAATCACGGCTTACTGCAGCCTCCACCTCCCGGGCTCAGATAAGCCTCCCAACTCAGCCTCCCAAGTAGCTGGGACTACAGGTGCTTGATACCACACCTGGCTAATTTTTTTTTTTTTTAATTTATGTAGAGATGGGGTCTCACCATGTTGCCCAGGACTGGTCTTGAACTCCTGGGCTCAAGCAATCCTCCCACCTCAGCCTCCCAAAGCACTGGGATCATAGACATGAACCATCTACAGGATTCCCCTCCTTGTCCAGAAACTACTGCCATCTGGGACATTTCCTCCACACATCTGGCTCTGATGGAGAAGCTGTGAACTCGGCCCCCACCCCCGTCCCTGCCCAGCCCTGCCTCTCCAAGTGGCCTCAGGCTTGTTCCAGCCCTTGATGGGAGCAGGTGGGCTAGGTGGCCCCAAGCTCAGCCCACTCGCCTTGAAGTCCTGCTTCTTCCTTCCTTTCCACTTCATCTTATTTCTTTTTTGAGCTACATCCCCACACACACACCACTGACCTTTGTGGTGGGGAGGGGGTGCTAGGGGCCAAATAAAGTGCACACACTTGGGCATCTTAAAAGAGATGCCATCATCAAGCTGGTCAGGGCACCAGGTGCCCCGATCCCTGTCCCTGTCCCCCTGTTCCCTGCCTCAGCACCCTCCATGACGACTCATCAGGGAAGCCCCCCAATCACTTCACACCTTTCTCCCCCAGCCTTCCCACCACACCCCTCAGCCTGTCTTTCCACCATTGACACTCGCCACTCCTATTCCTCTTCCCAACACCTGCCAAGTCCCACCCACTTTGCAGACCCTTCCTATGCCACCTGTAGCCTCTACCCCAGGCTCTGAAAATGAGGCCAGAGGGAATGGGACTTGGTCCTTACCTTCTTGCATGAGGATTTTTTTTTTTTTTTTTGAGACAGGGTCTTGCTCTGCTGCCCAGGCTGGACTATAGCGGTGTGATCATGGCTCACTGGGGCTTCAACCTCACAGGCACAGGTGATCTTCCTGCCTCAGCCTCCTGAGTATCTGGGACCACAGGCATGCACCACCACATCTGGCTAATTTTTTGTATGTTTTGGTAGATGTGGGGGCTCTTGCTATGTTGCCCAGGCTGGTCTTGAACTCCTGGGCTCAAGAGATTCTCCTGCGTCAACCTCCCAAAGTGCTAGGATTACAGGTGTGAGTCACCAAACCTAGCCCACATGAAGCTATTCTAAGCTGAGACCCAACAAAGGTAGAAAAACACACCATACAGTGCATAGATGAGTTCCGCCAAAAGAAAAATATTTGTAAAAAACTCGGCCAGGCGCAGTAGCTCACACCTGTAATCCCAGCACTTTGGGAGGCCAAGGCAGGCGGATCACCTGAGGTCAGGATTTCAAGACCAGCCTGGCCAACATGGCGAGGCTGCATCTCTACTAAAAATACAAAAAGTAGCCAGGCATGGTGGTGTGTACCTGTAATCCCAGCTACTCGGGAGGCTGAGGCAGGAGACTTTCGTAAACCCCGGAGGCGGAGGTTGCAGTGAGCTGAGATCACACCATTGCACTCTAGCCTGGGGGACAGTGTGAGAGTCTGTCTCAAAAAATAAGAACGAAAAATAACAATGAGAAAATTTAAATGAGCCAAATGTTGTGCATTATGAGGAAGGATGGGATACTGGCTTGACTTGGTGAGGAAATGTGAACACAAATGTTCCTGCAAGAACACAAAGATGACATACGCACACTTGACAATGAGCAAACAATAGGTTATATCTCTAAGGAGCTATGTCACATGGTGCTTTAAACACAGAGGTGAAATGAAGACAAAAGAAAGATGGGGCCGGGCGCGGTGGCTCAAGCCTGTAATCCCAGCACTTTGGGAGGCCGAGACGGGCGGATCACAAGGTCAGGAGATCGAGACCATCCTGGCTAACCCGGTGAAACCCCGTCTCTACTAAAAAATATAAAAAACTAGCCGGG
>NW_016870323.1:0-1025 GCF_001698545.2 Rhinopithecus bieti | reverse complement strand
TATATAATTGTCATGTAAATATATAATTTCTATAGATACGCCTCTCATGTTTATTCATGAAATAACATATGAAAAGCAGAGAGATGGCCGGGTGCGGTGGCTCACGCCTGTAATCCCGGCACTTTGGGAGGCCGAGGCAGGCAGATCACAAGGTCAGGAGATCGAGACCATCCTGGCTAACACGGTGAAACCCCGTCTCTACTAAAAATACAAAAAAATTAGCTGGGCATGGTGGTGGATGCCTGTAGTCCCAGCTATTCGGGAGGCTGAGGCAGGAGAATGGCGTGAACCCAGGAGGCAGAGCTTGCAGTGAGCCCAGATTGTGCCACTGCACTCCAGCCTGGGCGACAGAGCGAGACTCCGTCTCAAAAAAAAAAAAAGCAAAGCACAGAGACCACAAACGTGCTGGACAGACAGCGCTGAAACCGGTCATTGTCATCTTTGGTACACAGATTGCCCTAACAGGGAGTCATCCCCAGTGGGACTTGGCTTCCTACAAAACAGTGGCTTCTGTCTGGGCGCGGTGGCTCCCGCCTGTAATCCCAGCACTTTGGGAGGCCGAGGCCGGCAGATCACAAGGTCAGGAGGTCGAGACCAGCTTGGCTAACACGGTGAAATCCTGTCTCTACTAAAAATACAAAAAAATTAGCTGGGTGTGGTGGTGGGCGCCTGTAGTCCCACCTACTCAGGAGAATGGTGTGAACCCAGGAGGGGGAGGTTGCAGTGAGCTGAGATTGCGCCACTGCACTCCAGCCTGAGTGCAGACTCCACCTCAAAAAAAAAAAAAAAGTGCTTCCAAGGAAGACAGCAAGTGAAACATCCAGCTTCATAGGGCAGGTGTGGCTCGCCACCTTGTTCTAGCCTCTTCTACTGCTCTGAGACATTTCTGGTGTGAAATACCCAGACATCCCTGGCTTCACAAAGCACAAAGAAACCTAGGCTCCGTGAACGTTTTCCTTCCTGGAGTGGAGAGTGGTAAAGTTCACGAGGCCTCGTCTTCCACTGAGACCAACCCCTTCCTGCCC
>NW_016870322.1:0-922 GCF_001698545.2 Rhinopithecus bieti | reverse complement strand
TGATATCCTTAACCATATATCTAGACACTATATTTTCATTGCTTCCCAAAAGAAATTTCGCTAGCATTGTGGGCAAGAGATGAGCTAGAGGAATATGTTCCAAATACTATTTTCAGACTGATTCTGAAACTCACTCTATATCTTCTGTGGCTGGGAAAAAAAAACAATTATCTACATGTTCTTGACCCAGAACACTAGGAAGAATATACTATCATGCTCAAATCATCAGTTGTTACTTTGAAAGATTAGCTGTTAGAAAGAAGGATGCCAAAACAATACTTGTTGGTAGTTGCATTCTATAAATCTGTGCTTCTGGGGTACTTTTAATAAATTAGTTACTGAAATCTTACATATAATCTATATTAACCTTGCATCCAGTACAAAATTATACAATACAACAGCTCAAACAGATGCTCACAATTTCAGCTTCTCCTTAAACATGTCAGCTGAAAAGATGCTAATTCCCGAAGCAACATGTTTCATTGTTGGACAGATGTACATGGAGGACCAAAGAGAGAGTGGAAAACATAAAACAAAGGCACATTCTTCATCCTAGCTAAACATAAAATCTGCCTTCTTATAACTCCAAACTATCGACTTGAGGTGGACACAGCTGTGATGATAACAAAAAAAGTTGTAGGAAAATGGCAAAGAAAAAAAAAAGAGAAAAACAGCAACAACAAAAAACTCCTCCCTGGCCAGGGACCTTTGTGAGCTGGAATACTATATCCTCAAAATCCAAGAAGCTAAACAGGCTCTGAGCATTCAGTCAAGGATTGACAAGAATAACACTAAGCTACTAATTGATTTTAAGATGCCTGCAATTGCGTAACTATATTTTTACCCTGTTGATATACATATTCAGCATGTCATCTTTTCAGAATATGAAACAGTAATGAATACTGTCCATCTATAAGAATTA
>NW_016870321.1:0-2162 GCF_001698545.2 Rhinopithecus bieti | reverse complement strand
TCACGCCTGTAATCCCAGCACTTTGGGAGGCCGAGGCAGGTGGATCACCTGAGGTCGGGAGTTCAAGACCAGCCTGACCAACATGGAGAAACCCCGTCTCTACTAAAATACAAAATTAGCCGGGCGTGGTGGCGCATGCCTGTAATCCCAGCTACTCGGGAGGCTGAGGCAGGAGAATTGCTTGAACCCGGGAGGCGGAGGTTGCGGTGAGCCGAGATCGCGCCATTGCACTCCAGCCTGGGCAAAAAGAGCGAAACTCCATCTCAAAAAAAAATAAAATAAGCCTTTGGGAAACAAATGGGCCATCTGGGATGCACAGATATCAAAAGCCTGACTCGCGCCGGGTGCAGTGGTTCACACCTGTAACCCCAGCACTTTGGGAGGCTGAAGCAGGAGGACTGCTTGACGCCAGGGGTTTGAGACAAACCCAGACAACATAGCGAGACCCTATCCCCACAAAAAAATACAACAGTTTGCCAGGTGTGGTGGCACGCGCTGCCCACAGCCCCAGCTACTCAGGAGGTTCAGGCAGGAGGATCCCTTGAGCCCAGGAGGTTGAGGCCTCAAAGAGCTGTGACCGCACTACTGCACTCCAGCCTGGACTACAGAGTGAGACCCTGTCTCTAAAAATAGGGTGAAAACGAGCATCGTGAGGCGGGTGTCACAGCCTCCGAGAAGCCTCTCCCACGCACTGCCTTCTTCACCAACTCCCAGCCCCCGCCAAAGCTGGCTGTGTGCTCCCAGGACATCACGACCCATGCTAAGGGATCTGCAGGCACATGTGTCGGCAGGTCCCTGAGAGCACAGCCAGCATCGTACGCAGCTCTGAATCCCCCGCCTCAGGCACAGCAAAGACGCTGGGCGGTGGGGAGCTGACGAGTGATTGCTTGCATCTGTCCACCTGCAAGCAACCGCCCACAGGTGCAGGTGTCCTAAGCACACTTATCAGGGAAATCAGAAAAAAATGCTACCTTTTCTGGCAAAACAGGATAATAAACCTATTCTGAACTCCCAGCGAAGATGTTCCTCTTTTGAAGGAAAAGGTTCTGAGCTGAGACTGTTTCACGGGAAAAGTAAAAGCAATGCTTGAAACTCACGCCCAGTGAGGAAATCCGGGATTAAAGAAGTCAGGGGCTGGGGGAAGCAGAGAGCCACTATCAAGGGACAGAGGTCACAGGGGAGTCTGAATGACATCACACTCGATAACCCTCCCTCCACGCCTTTCCTTGCGATGTCCTTTTTCTCCAATCCAAATCCCACATCTCTTCCAAGAAACGCTGCCATGACGATGTAAACCACCATGACGCTGTGAGGTGGAGTCCACCAACGTCCTCGGCCCGACCAAAAGCATGGAATTCCTCGGAGCCCACTCAAGTAAGCTTTGACTTCCTCCCTGCCCAGTCATGCTGGACACAGGGCTCGACACACTCAGGAGACGATCCTCGGACCATCCTGACTCAACGACTGGAGACTGAGGCTGCCAGAGGCGCGGCCGGAGGAAACGTCTTGGCAATAAACAAGGGCAGCCACCAGCACATGGGGTCCGGGAAGCGGCGGGCGCGAATCAGCGGCAGGAGGAGTCCAGGGCCTGCCTAGTGCCGGCCGCGCCCGTCTCCCGAGCCCCCTCGTGCCAGGCCCGGTGCCCGGTACTCAACATGCGCTCGCACTCCGCCCTCTAGACAGCCCTGGCAGGACGCGTCCTCCTAGTTGACACTTCACACTCGTGAAGACGAAGGCTTAGAAAGATCTAGTGCTTTGCACCGGGTCCCCGGGTGGGTGGTCCCGGTCCCGGTCCCGACAGGGCAAACCGTCGCCCGCGAACGTGTGGGGAGGGGACTGGGCCGAGAAGGGGGACCCCGGGCGGGACCGGAGGTGGGCTCCAGACTCTGGCAGGGGAGCCGAGCCCAAGGCGAGCAGGCGGGCGAGAGTTACCTGCTGCGGGGGGCGCCTCTCCGCTGTCACCGGGCGCGCCGGGGACCCGGGCCCCGCGGTGCCGGAAGTGGCAGTAGGGCCGCCGGCAGGGCCCCCCGGGCGCCCCAGACCAATAGGGGCAGTCAATGGCCCGGAAGAAGCCAGTGGAGCGTAGCATGGTCCGTCCCGCGGCGGGGCCCCGGCCCGGAGCCGCCCGGGCCCCCGGCCCCTCACTGGCGCCGCGGTCGCCG
>NW_016870320.1:0-922 GCF_001698545.2 Rhinopithecus bieti | reverse complement strand
CTTTATAAAATTTTAGTAACTTTTTATATAAAATGGTACTTAAGGAATCATGAATTTATGAAGTAGTTGATATTAGAATAATTTTAGCAAAATTCAGGTAGGGAAAAGGATTGATGATAATTGTTTGTGTTATTATTCATTTCTTCTCTCCAAATCTGGTCAAGCTTTCTAACAAGCATACGATAACCAACCTCCTGAGTGATTAACAAAAAAGCCATCTCATCACCATAGCAACCAATATTATATCATGAGAGTAACAACATGAAACCTCCTTAGTTACCATTTTAACTTCATTAATTATGATATCATGTTGTGTTAAAGCAAAAGCAATGAACATTTGATCATTCGAGGAAAGTGGAAGATAAACACATTGGGTTTCAGTCTTAAATACTCTTTCAAATAATTATCATGTTTTGTGAGTATTGAGTATTCTGACACAGATTGGAAGAAGTGATATTAAAATAGACGTATTAAAGCCTTTCAAATCTGGCAAAGATGAAAGTTGTGGGGAACTTGAATAAACACTGTATTGTTTTATGTAAATGTTATGTACTCTACCCAAAAAAACCTGTAAGAATCATTTTGCTCTTAACTGAGTTAATATTTTTGACTATTACCTTGTCCAAGGATACAGAAAAGATATATGCAGTGCACTTTGTATTTTATAGCCATAGAATCCATTTTAAATGGATAAAGAAACTTTTTTTTTTGGACACATAAAAACAAGTCTGTGTTATATAAAAGCCTATGGTAGGGCCCAATGGACAGTGAGCAGGAAACTCTCCTACCTTTTCCCTTTTTGAAGTCACTTCTGTCTTGTCTCTGGTCTAATGGAAGAATATTCTGGAAAATGGATCCTAGCAACCCACTCTGGTAGGAATGCTGAGCAGTCGTCTTTAAAAAGTAGCAACAACAAAATGCT
>NW_016870319.1:0-2774 GCF_001698545.2 Rhinopithecus bieti | reverse complement strand
CACAAGTGTATTTTCTCATCACTTTTCTTTTTTTTTTTTTATTAATTTTTTTTTTTATTTTCTTTTGCCTCCCAAAGTGCTGGGAATACAGGCGTGCACTTTTCTTTTTTATGTTTTAATTTCATGTTATTTTTTGAGACAGGGTCTCACTCTGTCACCCAGGCTGGAGTGCAGTGGTATGACCACAACTCACTGCAGCCTCGACCTCCTAGGCTAAAGTGATTCCCCACCTCAGCCTCCCAAGTAGCTGTGACTACGAGCATGTGCCACCATGCTTGGCTACTTTCAAAATTTTTTTAGAGACAGGGTCTCACCACGTTGCCCAGGATGGTCTTGAACTCCTGGGCTCAAGTGATCCTCCTACCTCGGCCTCTCGAAGTATTGGGATTACAGGAGTGAGCTACCATGCCCTGTTTGTTTTATTTTTTTAAGTCCCACAACCACAGATTCTTTTGCATTATAAAAGTAATGCTTAACTTTCAAGAGCACTTGAGATTTGTGTGACAGATTGTGCTGCTTAAGCCTTGACCCCTTCCCATCTACCTCTCAGTTGGTGATGGCAGCACTGTGACCAGGACAGATTTCTCCACCTCTACTTTATACTATTTTATCTTCTTCTTGTTGTTGCTGTTGTTGTTGTTGCTGTTTTCAATACACCATGAGCATATGCTTGTTGTAAAACATCAACATGATCTAAAGTCTAACATGGAAGTCTCTCTTTACTCAACATATAATTTTCACAACTTCTCTCCATTAAGTTAAAAGTATTTTAACATTTCACTTTTAAAACCCAGTAAGGGAAGGTAGTAATATTTTCAGCCTAGAAAGGTGTACCCCAGATCTGACTGTGTCTCAGAATTACCTGAGTATGCTAAAATAGATTCCAGGACCCACAATCGACCTACTTAATCAGAATCTCTGGGAATAAATGCTAAGTCTCAGAATGTGACACCCCAAAATATGGCACCTTGACATACGGAGTATTGTAAGCTAAAGAAAATTGAGAAAACCACAGAAGCAGAAAGTTCTCTCTGACCTTATCTTTTGAAGATCCTCATGTGACAGGTGTCCTGCCAGAAAGAGGAGAAAAGGAATGTTACACAGGGAAGCCAAGAAGAATCTGAACAGACAGGCCTTCCCAAGTTCTCCCAGGTTACTACCATTAAGTCATATCCCCACGACTGTCCATCCCTTTTTTTTTCAGACAGGGTCTCTGTCACCCAGGCTGGAGTGCAGTGGCATGATCTCAGCTCACCGCAGCCTCAACCTCCTGGACTCAAGCGATCCTCCCGCCTCAGCCCCTGAGTAGCTAAGACTACAGGCATACACTACTATGCCTAGCTAATTTTAGTATTATTTTGTAGAGATGGGGTTTTGCCACATTGCCCAGGGTAGTCTTGAACTCCTGGGCTCAAGCAATCTGCCTCTCTTGACCTCCAAAAGTGCTGGGATTCAGGTATGAGCCACCGTGCCCAGCTTAGTCTTCATTTCTGAAGACTACTGGATCATAATAAAACTACCCTTGTACTTTACAATCTATGTTCAATTTCTAGCCCACCACCTGGCAGTATTCTCATAACAGGTGTCAGCTCAAAATTCACACTAACAGGAATATTCAGGAATTCCCATGCCTGCGATTCCATGTCCAGCTTACCTTGGCTCCAGGCAAAAAGAGAAACTCCTCCCTTCCTGCCCATCTAAAGTTAGTTGGCCTGCTTTCCTATTCGAGAGAGATTGACGCTGAAATTCTCCATTTCCTTCTGTGGGAAATCCCATTCCTAATCTCCAGATACCATGACCCAGACACATAATCACCAGAGTGCACAGTCCATTTCCCAAAGGCTGACTTATTTAATCTCAAATGATACCAACTGAGGCCACCCTTCATCTATCTAGCCAGCACTAAGCCAGGTGCAGCTCAGTTCCTTATCACAGCCTTTCCTGCAACTTAAGGCACACCTCTCTTGCCACAGATCCATTGCATTTATGTCTATTGGAAGAAAATTCCTAGGCAAAAAGGCACACCCATCTCCCCAAAACAAATCCAAGCTTAAGCCATCTTTAGAAAAAGGAAAATTATCTAATTCTACAGAAGAATAGTTTGTTTAAACCCAATTTACATCACCAAACAGATTGATTAGCATCTTCCTCCGAAGCAAGTTTCCTCTTGAAAAAAGACTGAGGGCTTTTATGACAAAAGGAGCTTACTGAGGTGGAGTCCCCCCAAAATAAAGCCAGGACTTGCTACCCTTGAAGTGTGTCCCTTTCAGCCCCCTTCACACTTATCCTCCTATCTAAAACCTATCCAGCTCAAATTCCTCTTCTTCCTGGAAGCCTTTGCCAATCATCTCAGACCACCAGGATGTCTCCTTCCAATGAATCCCAACAGATAGTATCTATCTTGTTCACCTGGCAATTGCTCATACCTGGCCTTGAGACAATTTTCATATTATTGCCCTGAACTTTCAGTTCTTTTATCATTTAACTTTGGGAATAAATATGTGTCACCACCATCATTTCATCATGATCTACTTAAGGAGTGTGAACGAGAGCATCTCTTAGGAGGCTTCCTTAGACTATCTCTGAGCCAGTTCTGTATTCCCCTCAGGACTAGCTCTATCTGTGCTTGTCACACAAGAAACCACTGAGTGATTGATAGAAATCATCTAAAATGTCCTGCTGCTCGCAAAAATGTTTGTGAATTTTATAACATTTGTTCCATCCTCACAACATCCCTATGGTGGAAGGCATTGGCATTATCTTTTTTTTTTTTT
>NW_016870318.1:0-2762 GCF_001698545.2 Rhinopithecus bieti | reverse complement strand
TAGCCAAATTTAAAAACCAGGTTTTAAAACGTCTCAGGCTCTTTTAACTCTCCTGCCTGAGACTAACATTCTCATTAAAACTGCTAATGGACTTTCAAACATAAACCCTCTTAAATAAATTAAGACTATTAAAAAATCAACTATTATAAATTTTACTTTAATGTGTATCTGTTTATACTGTTTACTTTTAACCTACAAATGTGGAAGTTGCCTTTAAAAAACACCAAACATCACAAACAACCCTTAATAACAATGACAGTTTTTTCTAAAAAAAAAAAGCCAGGGGACATGGTGGGAAAAGGCTTACGGGGCCCTGCATAAACTGGCCATAAAATACGGAACAATAAGTTGTGGAAAGTGACAAGAGGCCTCTGAGGAGGAAAGTCTCCTAATTGCCATCATGTTCCCATGCTCAGAGGGAGACCCGCTCTCTTATCTGTAAACACTGTGTTCAAGGAGAAAGATGCTCCACTGAAGCACTGGAATGCAGACAGACATGCAGGCTCCTAGCCAAGCCCACTCCCACTACTCTCCAATAAGTTAAAACATATGCTGTTTGAGCACAAAGGAGAAATATTTAAATGGCTGTTGCCAGAGATTACACCTATGACTCACTGTCTCCCTTTCCCCATTTCACCCCTGAACATCTTCTTCTCAGATCTAAGTAATTGTACTCAATAAATAGTGTGGAGACCAAAACTCTGAGCCTTTTGCAGACTCCATTTTGCAATTGGCCCCCTGGACCCCACTCTTAATGTACTCTCAGCCTGTCTCTTCTCATTCCTCCATCACCACCAGACTTTGGGTACCCTACACATGATGTTGAGGCTGGTCCCCAACATATATTAAAATGGTTATTCACCATAATCAAGGAGCTTGCATCTTAGAGATGCGAAGATGTTTCAACATGTGCCAAGTCAATAAAGATGATACTCACCTTGACAGAATCAAGGAGAAAAGCTATATGATCATGTTACTAGATGCAGAAAAGCATTATGTACACTTCAATATTCCATTATGATAAAACTTTCCCCAAATTAGGTGTAGAAATAATGTACTACAACACAAGAAAGGCCATGTATGACAAACCCATAGAAAACACCATATTAAATGAGGAAAAGCTGAAATATTTTTTCTAAGATCTAAAACAAGATAATGATTTTCTCTTTTGCCAGCTCTATTCAACATAGTATAGTAAGCTCTAGCCAGAACAATTAGATGAGAGAAAGAAATAAAGGGCACATAAACTGAAAAGGAGGAGGTCAACTTGTCCCTGTTTGCAGATAACATAATTACATAGAAAAATCCTAAAGATTCTATCAAATACTGTTAAAATGCATAAACAAATCAAATAAAGTGTCAGGATATATATAATCAACATATAAAATCCAAAATTTTGCATGTGCCAAGAGTAAACTATTTGACAAGAGAAATTAAAAAGTCAATCCCAATGATAATAGCTACAAAAAAGATATTTAGAATAAATTTAACCAAGAAGCAAAAAATCTCTATAGTAAAACTATAAAACATGGATGAAACAAATTGAAGAAGACACAGATACACATAAAGACACTTGTGTTCATGTGGAAGAATTGTTCATATGGTTCATATGGTTGAAATGTTCATACTACCTAAAACAATCTACAAATTCAATGTAATACCTATCAAAATAGTAATGGTATACTTTGCTTAAACAGAAAAGCATTAGATGAAGTTTTGCTCTTGTCACCCAGGCTGGAGTCTAGTGGTGTGAACTTGGCTCACTGCAACTTCTGCCTCCTGGGTTCAAGTGATTCTCCTGCCTCAGCCTCCCTAGTAGCCAGAATTACAGACACTACCATCATGCCCAGCTAATTTTTTTGTATTTTCAGTAGAGATGGGGTTTCACAATGTTGGCCAGTCTGGTCTCAAACTCCTGACCTCAGGTGATCTTCTTGCCTCAGCCTTCCAAAGTGCTGAGGGGAAAGGCATTTTAAAAGTGGTACAAAGCCACAAAAGCCTCAAACAGATAAACCAATACTGAGCCAAAAGAACGAAGGTGGAGACATTACACTATCTATCTGCAAAACATACTACACGCCTATAGAAAACAAAACACCATAGTGTTGCCATAAAAAGAATAGACACATATACCAATAAAGAGAATAAACAACCCAGAAATAAATCCACATACTTACAGCCAACTGTCCTTTTTATAAATGCCAAGAATACACATTGGGGAAAGGACAGTCTCTTCAACAAATGGTGCTGAGAAAACTGAATATTCACAAGTAGAGAAATGAGACTACAACTCTCCCTCTCACTGAAAACAAAAATCAACTCAAAATGCACTAAAGACTTAAATATAAAGCCCTAAAAAATAAATTACTAGAAGAAAATATAGGTGAAATGCTTCTTGACATTGGTGTTGGCAAGAATTGTTGGAACAAGAATTGAAAAGCACAGCAACAGAACAAATATTGACAAATAGAATTTTATTAAACAAAGAAGCTTCTGTACAACAAAGTAAACAATGAATATAATGAACAGAAAACACACAGAAGAAAATATATATAAACTATATTTCTGATAAAGGATTAATATTTAGAATATATAAGGAAATAAACTCAATAGGAAAAAAAATCTAATTTTTAAGTGGGTAAAGGACTTGAATAGAAATCTCTATAAAGAAGATACCCAGGGTTCAAGATAGCTGAATAGAGATATTAGATGCGAGTTTTCCTTAAAAATAATTAAAGTTAAAAATAAATAATCATATCTCA
>NW_016870317.1:0-564 GCF_001698545.2 Rhinopithecus bieti | reverse complement strand
ATGAACTCATCTTTTTTTATGGCTGCATAGTATTCTGTGGTGTATATGTGCCACATTTTGTTCATCCCGTCTAACACTGATGAACGTTTGGGTTGGTTCCAAGTCTTTGCTATTGTGAATAGTGCCGCAATAAACACACGTATGCATGTGTCTTTATAGTAGAATGATTTATAATCCTTTGGGTATATACCCAGTAATGGGATTGCTGGGTCAAATGGTATTTCCAGCTCTAGATCCTTGAGGAATTGTCACACTGTCTTCCACAATGGTTAAACTGATTTTCACTCCCACCAACAGTGTAAAAGCGTCCCTATTTCTCTACATCCTCTCCAGCATGTGTTGTTTTCCTGACTTTTTAATGATTGCCATTCTAACTGGTGTGAGATGGTATCTCACTGTGGTTTTGATTAGCATTTCTCTAATGACCAGTGATGATGAGCATTTTCTCATATATTTGTTGGCCACATAAATATCTTCTTTTGAGAAGTGTGTGTTCTTATCCTTTGTCGACTTTTGATGGGATTGTTTTTTTTCTTGTAAATTTGTTTAAGTTCTTTGTAGATT
>NW_016870316.1:0-564 GCF_001698545.2 Rhinopithecus bieti | reverse complement strand
CCTTAACATTTTTTCCTTCATTTCAACTTTGGTGAATCTGACAATTATGTGTCTGGAGTTGCTCTTCTCGAGGAGTATTTTGTGGCGTTCTCTGTATTTCCTGAATTTGAATGTTGGCCTGCCTTGCTAGGTTGGGGAAGTTTTCCTGGATAATATCCTGCAGGGTGTTTTCCAACTTGGTTCCATTTTCCCTGTCACTTTCAGGTACACCCATCAGACATAGATTTGGTCTTTTCACATAGTCCCATATTTCTTGGAGGCTTTATTCATTTCTTTTACTCTTTTTTCTCTAAACTTCTCTTCTCACTTCATTTCATTCATTTGATCTTCAATCACTGATACCCTTTCTTCTAGTTGATTGAATGGGTTACTGAAGCTTATGCATTTGTCATGTGGCTCTCGTGTCATGGTTTTCATCTCTATCAGGTTGTTTAAGGACTTCTCTGCATTGGTTACTCTAGTTAGCTGTTCATCATATCTTTTTTTCAAGGTTTTTAGTTTCTTTGCACTGGGTTTGTAATTCCTCCTTTAGCTCGGACAAGTTTGATTTTAAGTCTTCTCTCA
>NW_016870315.1:0-2788 GCF_001698545.2 Rhinopithecus bieti | reverse complement strand
CACAAACCAGATAGTAAATATTTTAGGCTTCTGGGCCATATGTGCTCTGTTGAAACTACTCAACTCTGCTCTTGTAACATTAAAACAGCCATGGACAATATATAAATCCATGGGTGACACTGTGTTCCAATATGGTTTAATCATAAAAATAGGCACCAGGCCAGATTTGACCCATGGGCTGCAGTTTGCCGACCCCTGATTTAATTGCAGTGCTTCCTACTCCATTGGAATTAATCCAGAATCCTTTCCATGGCCTAGAAGGTGCTCCATCCTCATCTGAGTATTACTTGCTCCTTCAGGCTCCACTATGCTCCAGCCACCCTGACCATCTTTGTGGTGCTTAAACACTGTGCCAAGTCTGTTCACATGTCAGGTCCCTGCAGTTGACATTCTACCCATCAGGACCACTCTTGCCCAGATCTTCTTTGAGCTGCCTCAGTTCCAATGTCACCTCCTCAGAGAGGTCTTCACTGCCCACCCCAATAGGTCAGTGCCCATCCTAATGCCCAAACTTTCTAACTCCCAAAGCTCCATTTATTTTCTTCAAATTACTTATCACCATCTGAAAACATATCATTTGTGGCATGTATATAGTCTGCTTTCCCACCAGCACACCACCACGAGAACGGAAGCTCCCCAAGAACAGAGACTGTCTTACTCATTCTCCCCTAAGTTCCCAGCACCTAGATCTGTGCCTGGCACCTGGCAGGGGCTCAAAAAATATCTGTTCTCTAAACTGTTATTGCCTCTAGTCTCACTCCCTCCAACTCACTGGTATCCTCACTACCACTAGTGATCTTTCAAAAACACAAATGGGGCCAAACATGGTGTCTCATGCCTGTAATCGCAGCATCTTGGGAGACTGAAGTGAGAGGATCCCGTGAACCCAGGAGGGTCAGGCTGCAGTGAGCCATGATCATGCCACTGCATTCCAGCCTGGGATACAGAGGGAGACCCTGTCTCAAAAAAAAAAAAAAAAAAAAATTAGCACTGTATGGTGGTGCACACCTGTAGTCGCTACTACTTGAGTGGCTAAGACAAGAGGATCACTGGGCCCAGGAGTCTGAGGTTACAGTGAGCTATGATTGTGCCACTGCATTCAAGCCTGGGCAACAGAACAAGACTGTCTCAAAAAAAAAAAAAAAAAGAAAAAGTGGGCTGGTAACAGGGACTCATGCCTGCAATCCCAGAGTTTAGTACCTCTTCTTAGCCTTTTAATTTCTGAAAAGCAGGAGGGCAGAAAAGATCAATCAAATTAAACACAACAGCAGGGAGGCCACAATGAGGAGTACTCCAGGGGTCTTTTAGCAAACTTCCTAAAACATGTCTCAGCTGTGTGGAAATAAGATTTTATAGTTGCAGTGGTGTGGCCCGTAATCCTAGCATTTCGGGAGCAGAAGCGGGGCAGATCACTTTGAACAAAGGGAAACATAGAGGAAACCCCGTTCCCTCCCCACCCCCCAGTCCCACCCCGGTCTCTACCAAAAACACAAAACTTAGCCAGTCCTGGTGGCAGGCGCCTGTAGTCCCAGCTACTCAGGAGGATAAAGCAGGAGAACTGCTTGAACCCAGGAGGCAGATGTTGCAGTGGGCTGAGACCGCACCACTACCAGCCTGGATAACAGAACAAGACTCTGTCTCAAAAAAGAAAAAAAACAAACAAAAACAAAACACAAGGTTAAAAGGGACCTCAAACCTTACAGATACAAGTTTAACAGGTACCCCAAAGCTAAAAATCCCAACCTTTTTTCTCCCAATTATTGAAACACCAGGAGGGTATAATAGTTTTGCAGCCTAGCTGTAGCAGGCTGATGCCTACAAGATGCCCATATCCTAATTCCGGGAACCGGTGAACATGACCTTACACAGCAAAAGGGGCTTTGCAAGTATAATGAAGTTAAGGGTCTTTGGCCAGCTTGTCCCCGCAGGGTTTATGTACTCACCTGGATCCTTATAAGAGCAGAGCAGGTGATGGAGAGCGGAGGGAGGTGTAGTGATGAAAGCAGGAAACTTGCGTCATTCCAGAAAGGCAGCACAAGCTGAGAGCCTCCATGGCCAGGAAACGGATTCTCCCACAGAGCCTGGGAAGGCAGCAACCCTGCTCCCACCTTGACTCCCTAGGACTGACTTTAGAATTCTGGCCTTCAGAACTGTAAGGGAATACCTCGTAAGGGAATACCTCTGTGCTGTTTTAAGCCACTAAGTGTGTGGTAATTTGTTGCTGCAGCAACAGAGAACTAGTATTGTAGTGAAGCCTCAAAACCCACCTAAAGGGGCCGGGCACAGTGGCTCACGCCTGTAATCCCAGCACTTTGGGAGGCTGAGGTGGGCGGATCACTTGAGGTCAGGAATTCCAGACCAGCCTGGCCAACATGGTGAAACCCCGTCTCTACAAAAAATACAAAAATTAGCCAGGTGTGGTGGTGCATGCCTGTAATCTCAGCCACTCAGGTGGCTGAGACATGGGAATTGCTTGAACCCGGGTGGTGGAGGCGAAGGTTGCAGTGAGCCGAGATTGCGCCACTGCACTCCAGCCCGGGTGACAGAGTGAGACACTGTCTCAAAAAAAAAAAAAAACCCCACCTGAAGGTTTCCAGTTCTGCCAGCAGTCCCCTGTGCAACACCCAGAGGCAGACATTCCTTTGCTGTGGGCCACGGACAGGCAGAAGGAAGTGCCTCCTCATGGCAGAGGCCTACCCAGGAGAAACCCAAGGGAAGGCACTGCCAGGCCAGCCCCCCTGCCAAGGCCATTTTCTTTTCCTTTTTTGTTTTTTTTTTTTTTTTTTTT
>NW_016870314.1:0-1358 GCF_001698545.2 Rhinopithecus bieti | reverse complement strand
TGCCATCCGTAGGCACTGCTTAGCCGTTGGGTGGTTGACCAGGCACCATGGAGCAGGGGGCCGTGCTCATCCAGGAAGCTTGGGCCGCACAGCAGCCCATGGCACGGGGAAGGCTCCGGCATGGCAGGCTGCAGTCCCCAGCCCTGCGGCGTGGGGAGGCAGCTCAGGCCAGGCGAGAATTTGAGCGTTGCGCCCTTGGGCCAGCACTGCTGGGGGACCCAGCGCACCCTCTGCAGCTGCTGGCCTGGGTGCTAAGCCCCTCACCGGCCGGCTGCTCCAAGTGAGGGGCCCACCGAGCCCACGCCTACCAGGAACTCGCACTGGCGTCCACAGGCACCTCTCCCTCCACACCTCCCTGCAAGCAGAGGGGCTGGCTCTGGCCTCAGCCAGCCCAGAGAGGGGCTCCCACAGTGCAGCAGCAGGCTGAAGGGTCCCTCAAGTGTGGCCAGAGTGGGTGCCGAGGCTGAGGAGGTGCTGAGAGTGAGGGCCGCCAACACATTGTCACCTCTCAGTCTCAGGTTGGTACCAACAGGTCCTAACACCTCTCCAACCCTTCTAATCTCCAGGTTTAACAATGAGGCCTCAGGCTCAGACAACAGTATCTAGTTAGAATGGGCAACACTCTGTTTTCACAGAATGTTTCACATAAGTAATGTTTTACATAAGTAAAATATTTTACATAAGTAATGTTTTACATATGTAATGTTTTACATAAGTAAAACGTTTTACAAATGTAATGTTTTACATAAGTAAAACGTTTTACAAATGTAATGTTTTACATAGGTAATGTTTTACATAAGTAAAATGTTTTACTTATTTTTAAGAGCCACCTTCTACTTATGGCAAGAGGTAATGACTTTTGCTTTATGTTCATAAATGCGCTTAAGTAAAAAAAGGGAAATTGATTTAAAGAAAAATGTTTAAGTAAACAGTATTACGTGTAGGAAAAGTTGTTACAACGGTAGGCAAATAGCGGAAGTGTGTTGAGTATTGGCTGAGCGTCAAACTAGTCTGGCCCCTTGGATCATTAGCCAAATAAAAGTAAGTGCTGCAAACAACTTTACGATGTTCTGGTCAGATTTCACCCCAAGGTGATAGATGGTCTGTGTTTGGAATGTATACACCGTTTATGGAGAAGGGATTGAATCAGCATACAGTTTAACCCAATCCAAACAAGTCAAGTAGAGACTGAGTCCATGTGTGCATGCAGAAAGAGACACACCAATTGTCATGCTTCAGTGTCACAGATTGCTGACTATACATTGGCCCTGAATTCATGGCAAATGTTCCTGGTAGTAAATGCAAAAACAATAAATGTGGGAAACTATTTCAGTTTTCTTTCTTTCTTTCTTTCTTTC
>NW_016870313.1:0-563 GCF_001698545.2 Rhinopithecus bieti | reverse complement strand
TTTATTTTAATAAATTTTATTTTATATTTTGATATATGTAATAAGTTGATGGTCAAAAGTATTTTCTCTCATGTTTTTCATGAAATTTGATAGTTTGACATTTTGGCTTAAGATTGTGTTAATTTCTGTATGTGGTTTGAAATATGATCAAGGTTCATATTTTTTACATATGTCACATTTCCCAGCATCTTATTGTTTAAATAGTATTATTTCTTCATTAGATTGACTTTACAGCTTAGTCAATATGAGTAGGTGACATATATGAATATTTCTGGTCCTTCTGTTTTATTTGTCCATCCTTTCTTTAGCACCACAGTACATTGGGTAATCTAATTAGACAGTAAATCTGGAAATTACAAGTGTAAATTCTCCAGCTTTGTGATTCTGTATTTGTTTGGGATATTCTAGTTTATTTGCCTTTTTTATCAGTTTTAGAATCATCTTGCTAATGTGTACAAATATTTTTTCTGGGACTTTGGTTGGAATTGCATTACCTCTAGAGATTAATAGGACTCTAAAAGTCTATAGATTTGAATCCTTCAATCCATAAATATGCTACTCCA
>NW_016870312.1:0-629 GCF_001698545.2 Rhinopithecus bieti | reverse complement strand
AAAAAAAAAAAAAAAAAAAAAAAAAAGTTTAAAAGGTAGGCTGGTGTGGTGGTGCACACCTGTAATCCCAGCTACTTGAGAGGCTGAGGTGGATCACTCGAGCCCAAGAATTCAAGGTTGCAGTGAGCTATAATCACACCACAGCACTCCAGCACAGGCGACAGAGCAAGACCCTGTCTCCAAAACAATTAAAAAAAAAAATTTAAACTGAGAAGATTCATTAGTAGCAGATAGTCCATACAAAAAACACTAAATGAAGTTCTTCAGGCTGAAAACAAGTGACCAAGGCAGTAATTCAAATTCACGTGGAAAAAACAAAGAGCACTGGTAATTATGTAATTGGGCAGTATGAATGCATTATTACTTCTCCTTTCATAATTGGTTTTAAAAACCTATTGTATAGAACAATATGTATAGAATTATATCTTTGGAAATTTAACATATAGGAATGTAAAACTGTTACAAACAGAAGCACAGAGGAAATAGGTGGAAGAAAAGCTGTATTGTACTAAGAAAGGTACTTCAGATGGTAGCTCAGAAGCAAAGAAACAAATGAAGAAAATCCAGAAAAGACAAATAAGGTAATGTAACAAATGATATAAACATGTCCTTCTCTCTCCTTCCCTCAG
>NW_016870311.1:0-1637 GCF_001698545.2 Rhinopithecus bieti | reverse complement strand
AAATCATCCAGGACCAGATGGATTCACGGCTTAATTCTATCAGATAGTCAAATAATTGGTACCAATCCTATTGAAACTATCCCAGAAGATAGAGAACGAAGGAATCCTCCCAAAATTATTCTATGAAGCCAGTATCACCCTGATACAAAAAAAAAGAAAGAAAGAACATTAAAAAATAAAGCTACAGACCAATATCTCTGATGAACATAGATGCAAATATCCTCAACAAAATACTAGCTAACTGAATCCAACAGCATGTGAAAAAGTTAGTCCACCATGATCAAGTGGGTTTCATACCAGGGGTGCAGGGATGGTTTAACACAGGCAAGTCAATAAATGTGATACATTACATAAACAGAATTAAAAACAAAAGGCATATGATCATCTCAGTAGATGCAGAAAAAGCATTTCATAAAATCCGGCATCCATTTATGATAATTAAAAAAAAACCTTAACAAAATGAACATAGAAGGGGCATACCTAAAAGTAATAAAAACAATATATTACAAACTCACAGCCAGCATCATACTGAATGGGAAAAAGCTAAAAGCATTCCCTTTGAAAACTGGAACAAGACAAGAATGTCCACTTTCACCACTTCTATTTAACATAGTAATGGAAGTCCTGGCCAGAGCAGTCAGAGCAGAGAAAGAAATAAAGGGCATTCAAATTGGAAAGGAGGAAGTCAAACTGCTGCTTTTCACGATGATATGATTGTATACATAGAAAATCCTCAAGACTCATCCAAAAAGCTTCTAGACCTGAGAAACAAATACAGTAAAGTCTCAGGGTACAAAATCAATGTACACAAATCAGTAGCACTGCTATACACCAACAATGACCAAGCTAAGAATCAAATCAAGAACTCAATCCCTTTTACAACAGCTGCAAATATATATATATATATAAATTACTTTTAAACATACTTAAACAAGGATGTGAAAGATCTCTACAAAGAAAATTACAAAACACTGCTGAAAGAAATCGTAGATGACACAAACAAATGGAAACACATCCCATGCTCATGGATGGGTAAAATCAATATTGTGAAAATCAACATATTGTCCAAAGCAAACTACAGATTCAATGTGATTCCCATCAAAATGCCTTCATCGTTCTTCACAGAACTGGGAAAAAAAAAACTCTAAAATTCACATGGACCCAAAAAAGATCCCACAGAGCCAAAATAATACTAAGCAAAAGAAACAAATCTGGAGGTATCGCATTACCCAAGTTCAAATTACACTGCAAGGCTGTAGTCAACAAAACAGTCTGGTAGGTATGAAAATAGTTACATAGACTAATAGAACAGAATTGAGAACCTGGAATTAAAGCCAGATACTTACAGACACTGATCTTCGACAAAACATACAAAAATATAAATTGGGGAAAGGACATCCTATTCAACAAATGGTACTGGGAAAACTGGCAAGCCGCATGTAGAAGAATAAATCTGGATTCTCATTTCTCACCTTATACAAAATAAACTCAAAATACATCAAAGACATAAATCTAAAACCTGAAAACATAAAATTCTAGAGGATAACATCAGCAAAAATCTTCTAGACATTGGCTTAGGCAAAGAATTCATGACTATGATCCCAAAAGCGAATACAACAAAAACAAAAATAAGTAAA
>NW_016870310.1:0-1356 GCF_001698545.2 Rhinopithecus bieti | reverse complement strand
AGTTATTGGTAGCTTGATGGGGATGGCATTGAATCTATAAATTACTTCGAGCAGTATGGCCATTTTCACGATATTGATGCTTCCTAGTCGTGAGCAGGGAATATTCTTCCATTTGTTTGTGTCCTCTTTTATTTAATTGAGCAGTGGTTTGTAGTTCTCCTTGAAGAGGTCCTTCACATTCCTTGTAAGTTGGATTCCTAGGTATTTTATTCTCTTTGTAGCAATTGTGAATGGGAGTTCACCCATGATTTGGCTCTCTGTTTGTCTGTTAATGGCATATAGCAATGCTTGTGATTTTTGCACACAGATTTTGTATCCTGAGACTTTGCTGAAGTTGCTTATCAGCTTAAGGAGATTTTGGGCTGAGATGATGGGGTTTTCTAAATATATTTTTTAAAATACCAAAACTTTTATATGATCAAGTTGTCATAATATTATTATTAGGTTTTGGTTTGCTAAAAAAGAACTGAGATTAAAAATGTTTTTTATTTAAGGTTCTTAACATCGTGTATCTCTGTTTATGCACTTTTAAAGTACTTGTGTCATTGAGTTACAGGCTTGGACTCCTGGGTCTAAAAAGGAAACCAAGTCCTGTTAAATGTTAAATGCTGACAGCAACTAAAGCCCTTTCTTCAGGCCCTGTAGAAAATGCCAATCAAAATAAACTGCATTCCTGAGAGCCAGGGCCAGAAATTAAAGCTATTCAACTCCTCAAGGCCTGGGGACTATCAAGGAAGAGGTGGGTGTGTGAGATTGTAAGGGCCAATTTTGAGATATAAAATAAGTTCAGTTTCTCTATAATTTTTTTTGAGAGAAAGTCTTGCTCTATCTACCAGGCTGGAGTGCAGTGGTGCAAGCTCAGCCCACTGCAACCTCCGCCTCCTGAGTTCAAGCAATTCTCCTGACTCAGCCTCTCAAGTAGCCGAGATTACAAGTGCCCACCACCATGCCCGGCTCATTTTTGTGTTTTAGTAGAGATGGGGTTTCACCATGTTGGTGAGGCTGGTCTCAAACTCCTGACCTCAAATGATCTGCCCACCTCGGCCTCCCAAAGTGCTGGGATTACAGGCATGAGCCACTGCACCTGGCCAGTTTCTCTATAAATTAATCATCAGTGTCAAAGGCATACTGATGCAAGACCAGCATATGGGCCCTTATGTCAAATTAACAAGAATTTCTTGAAGCATTAGCCAACTTCTTAATAAATGTTATAAAGGTTTTTAAAGGTTTATGGAAGTTATATCTTACAGTCAGGATTAAAATTTTATAGATTGTTTATAACATTTTGAAAACAAATGTAATTGGCTTGATTCAGTTTTATTAGGGCTTATTGTTTGGAAAATTAAGTCTCCTATT
>NW_016870309.1:0-839 GCF_001698545.2 Rhinopithecus bieti | reverse complement strand
GTAAACTTTCATTTTGGGGCAAATAGCTAAGCAAATATCATATCTGTTTTAAAATGAAGAAAAGAAGACAAATAAATGGAAAGTTAGTATGTGAGAACAGACATGTGCAAGAAAAGCTATTTTCTTTTTTTAAATCTAATTTGTTTGTCTTGAAGGTATTAGAAAACAGAAAACTCTACAAGTCAGAATTAGTGACTAAATGCCACTAGCTCTCTTACCCAGAAAATACCAAATATAAACATATTTCCTCTTTGTGATGCTATCATATCTGAATAATTTATGTAAGAAAATCTCTCTATAAATGATTGTGCATGTGTTTTTCAAATTTTGTTTAACCTGAATGTTTACATATTTTCTTCACAAAGTGTACTTGCCTAAATGAAATCAAATAATTTGAAGTTTATAAAGATCCAGAAGCACTGAGTTGCTCTTTACAATTGTAATACAATCTTAAAATAGAAATATCAAATTTATTTGTTAATTAGCCTATGTAGATATTGGCTATTAAGAATACTGAAAAAATAGACTTTAGGAAATATTTGTAAATGCTTTCTGAGTAGTTGATGTGCACATTTAGTTTAGCAAATATTCTTTGTTGATTGGACCATAGGTGACTACATCCTAACATCACTTAACATTGCTCTTCCCCTAGGTGATTTTTTTCACAGACCGTGTCACTTTACTAATAGATGCTTCAGAAGAAGTAAATGAAGAAAAACTGATGGACATTTTAAAGTAGGAATGTTTGGGAGTCATCATTACTTTATGTAAAAACTAACTTTTGTTAACAAATTTATTTACTAGAATAGATATTCAAAAGGAGTTTAATATGAAAAATT
>NW_016870308.1:0-1358 GCF_001698545.2 Rhinopithecus bieti | reverse complement strand
CCCGTAGGCGGCGGCCGCGGCGGCTGTGGCTGAGGGCGCCATGCCCCCGTAGCCCGAGGCGGCGGCGGCTGCGGCAGCGACGTTCATGTAGCTCTGAGCGCCGGGCGGCATCATGGGGCTGTACTGCAGGCCGGCCATGTCGTAGCGGTGCATCGGCGGCAGCGCTGGCGGTGGCGGCGGGCTGCTCATGCTCGGGGGCTGCGCGTAGCCCAGCTGCTCCTGCACCAGCGAGTACGCGCCGTTGGCCCAGCCGTTCACGTGCGTGTACGTGTCCAGGCGCTGGCCCACGCCCACCGGACTGCTAGCGGCAGCGGCTGCGGCCGCAGCAGCGGCGGCGGCGGCGGCGGCACCGGGGGGCAGCAGGCCACTGGGCAGGGAGTACTTATCTTTCTTGAGCAGCGTCTTGGTCTTGCGGCGCGGTCGGTACTTGTAGTCCGGATACTCCTTCATGTGCACGGCGCGAAGTCTCTTGGCCTCGTCGATGAATGGTCGCTTCTCGGCGTCGGTCAGTAGTTTCCAGTCGGCGCCCAAGCGCTTGCTGATCTCAGAATTGTGCATCTTGGGGTTCTCCAGGGCCATTTTGCGCCGCTGCCCGCGGGACCATACCATGAAGGCGTTCATGGGCCGCTTCACACGGTCCTGGTCTGTGCCACCGCCACCGCCGCTCGAACCACCGCTGCTGCCGCCGCCTGCGTTCGCCCCGCCGGCTGCGTTCGCACTACTCTTGCCTGCACCTCCCGGGGCTGCGGGGCCGCCGGTGCCCGCCGCTTGTGTGGGTGTCCCTACGGGGTTCTTGAGTTCAGTCTCCAGAAGGCTGTACATTGCCGGGGCGGGAAGAAGGTGCGCCAGCGTGGCGGGAGGAGAAGGCGCTCCCGGGGCTGGAGCGGCCACCGTGAAAAGGCCCTGGGATTCCGTCGGAGCGGAGCTTGGGGGCCTGTGGGCCAGCGAGTCCGGCGGGAAGGGTAGGCTTATCAAAATGCTCCGCGCCAAGTCAGCAGGAACCCGCGGGCTTCTCGCACCTGATGCGTTGTCTCGAGCAGGTCGCATTCACAGTCTGGCTGGGCTCTAGCCGGGCCCCTTATATACCTGCTCGGATCCCCCGGGGTTGGGGTTTGGTCCGCCCCTCGCCACCCGGAGGACCCGTGATTGACAGTTTCGCAGTGATGCGCCCTGGCCAATCATTACCGAGCCCCCGTTCGGCCTGGCTGGGAAAAAAAATGTTCGGGGAGCCCTTTCGTTCACCCCACTCCCCTCTTTTGGCCTAGTGACGTGGTAAGAGTTACTTAGGAGGCGGGAGTCCACGAGACCCACTCAGAGGCCACCAATTAGGGTTTCAAAAGTTTGAAAGAACGAAACCT
>NW_016870307.1:0-626 GCF_001698545.2 Rhinopithecus bieti | reverse complement strand
TATTATATATATATATATCCACATATATATATATGCTTTTATAAAATTGAGCTTAGACTGTACTTTTATTTTACAAATATTCCATTTAATAGTGCATGAATTTAACTGAAGACAAAGAGACAGAAACACAAATGAAGGAATTCCTGAACTCTCAATCACATTTCGAGAGACACTTTTCTAAAGGAATCTTCTAAAGCTAAACCTACATGAAACTAAGTAGAAGACATTATGGTTTGCAGTGTTTTTTTGTTTCTGTTTTTGTTTTGTTTTGTTTTGTTTTGAGATGGAGTCTTGCTCTGTCGCCCAGGCTGAAGTGCAGTGGCATGATCTCGGCTCACTGCAACCTCCGCCTCCCAGGTTCAAGCAATTCTCCTGCCTCAACCTCCCAAGTAGCTGGGACTACAGGTGCGCACCACCACACCCAGCTAATTTTTGTATTTTTAGTAGAGATGGGGTTTCACTATGCTGGCCAGGATGGTCTTGATCTCTTGACCTCGTTATCCGTCCGCCTAGCCCTCCCAAAGTGCTGGGATTACAGGTTTGAGCCACTGCACCCGGCCTTTTTCTTTCTTTTCGTTGTTGTTGTTTTAACTTTTATTTTATTTTATTTTATTTTATTTTCTTTT
>NW_016870306.1:0-563 GCF_001698545.2 Rhinopithecus bieti | reverse complement strand
TTTCTAATGCTCATCATTCATGTCTGAAGCTCATCCTATAGAAACTTTTCTTACCATTTCTTATAGTGTAGGTCTGTCACCAACAAATTTTCTTAGCTTCTTTTATCTAAAAATGTCTTTCACCTTCACTCTTGAAAGATATTTTCTTCAAATATAGAATTTTGCTTGCCATTTTTTCCTTTCAACACTTTAAAGCTATTTCACTGTGTTTTGGTCTCTGCTTTGTGATGAGTAGCATATGATCATTCAACACTGATCACCTGTCTGTAATTTCTCATTTCATTTTTACTACTTTCAAGATTTTCTTTTTTATATTTGGCTTTGAGTAGTTTGACTATAATATCTCAAAGCATGGTTTTCTTTGAATCTGATTGTGTTTCACATTTTCTGAAGTTATTGGATTTGTAAATTTTTATCTTCTGCCAAACTTGGGAAACTTTTAGCCATTATTACTTCAAGTATTTTTTTTTCTAGACCATTTTGTCTCTTCTTTCATTCTGGGATTACAGTTATGAGTATATTAAAACTTTTCAAAATTTAATTTTAAATTAATTTTAATTAAA
>NW_016870305.1:0-1637 GCF_001698545.2 Rhinopithecus bieti | reverse complement strand
TGCAAAGTGATAGTTGGGAGCGCATTGAGGGCTATGGTGAAAAAGGAAATATCTCTAGATAAAAACTAGAAAGAAGCTTTCAGAGAAACTGTTTTCCGATATCTGAATTCATCTCACAGAGTTACACTTTTGTTTCATGGAGCAGTCTCTTACCATTGTTTTGGGGAATCTGAAAAGAATATTTTGACCTCATTGAAGCCTACACTGACAAAGGAAATATCCTCAAATAAAAACGAGAAAAAAGCGTTCTGAGAAAATGCATTGTGTTGTGTGAATGCAACTCAGAGAGTTACACCTTCCTTTTCATTGATGAGTTTGCTAATATTGTTTTCTTGAAATCTGCAATGGGATATTTCTTAGCGCTATGAAGCTTATGGTGACAAAGGAAATATCCTCAGATAAAAACCAGAATGAAGCTTTCTGAGAAACTGGTTTGTGATGTGTGAAATCATTTCACAGAATTACACCACTCTTTCATGGAGGAGTTTGCTAGCACTGATTTTGTGGAATCTCAGAAGTGATATCTTGAATATCGTTGAATCCCAGCATGAAAAATGAAATACCCTCAGATAAGAACAGCAGAGAAGACTTCTCAGAAACTGCTTTGTTTTAAGTGAATTCAGATCACAGAGTTACAGAATTGTTTTCATTGAGAAGCTTGCTAACACTGTTTTCACAGAATCTGCAATGAGACACACAGGGGCACTTTGAGACCAGAATTAAACTCAGATGAAAAAGGAAAGAAACTTTCTGAGAAACTGCTTTGTGATGTGTGAATTCAACTCACAGAGATACTCCTGTATTTCATGAAGCTGTGTGATAGCCCTGTTTTTGTGAAATCCTAGAACTGATATTGTGGATCGCTTTGAAGACTGTACGGCCAAGAGGAAATATCCTCAGATAAAAACAAAAATGAAGCTTTCTGAGAAACTGCTTTGTGATATGTAAATTCATCTCACCGACTTACACCGCTCTGTCATGGAGGAGTTTGCTAGCAATTTTTCTGTGGAATCTCAGAAGTGATATTTTGGATATCATTGAATCTCATGGTGAAAAATGAAATATCCTCAGATAAAACCTGGAGAGAATCCTTCTCCGAAACTGCTTTGTGATGTGTGAATTCATCTCACACAGCTACACCTTTGTCTTCATGAAGCAGTTTCCTAACACTGTTTTCGTGGAATCCGCATAGTGATATTTGTGAGCGCATTGAGGTTTACAGTGAAAAAGAAAATATTCTCAGATAAAAGCTGGAAACAAGCGTTCTGAGAAACTGTATTGTGATGCGTAAATGCAACTCACAGAGTTACACATTTCTTTTCATTGATCAGCATGCTAACACTGTTTTCTTGAAATCTCCAATGGGATATTTCTCAGCACCATGAAGCTTATGGTGACGAAGGAAATATCCTCAGATAAAAACGATAAAGAAGCTTTCTGAGAAACTTCTTTGTGATGTCTGAATTCATCTCACAGAGTTACACCTTTCTCTCCATGAATCAGTTTGCTAACACCGTTTTCAAGGAATCTGCCAAGTTGTATATAGGAGCACATTTACGCCTATGGTGACAAAGGAAATATCCTCAGGTAAAAGCTAGAAAGAAGCTTTCTGAGAAACTACTTTGTGATTTGTGAAT
>NW_016870304.1:0-770 GCF_001698545.2 Rhinopithecus bieti | reverse complement strand
ATGTTTGCTTTCTAATTTTGTTGTGTTTTACTCCATTAACATACTTCGTAACACTCAACTTAAAAAAACAAAAAAACAAAAAAAACACACTTTATGTTTTTTGTGTGACAGGACAGAAATAAGATAGCACTCACATTCCAAAAGGGAGAAATTGGAAACATAAAATGGGTCTTGGGTCCCAAGCAACCCCGAAACCTACAACCCTGAAACCTACCTAGGCAAATTTGATTAGGTTTTAAGGTCACATACTAATTCTCTGTGACCTGATGCTTCCCTCTGGGTCCTACAAGGCAATGATCCCATCTCTGAGCTCTGGAGCCCCCATTGGGCTGCCCAAACTCTGGGCCCACTGCTCTGTCCTTTCTGGCCTCTGCAACTATGTCTCTTCCCTCAGTATAAATTTTTCCCTTATTTCTTACTATCTTCAATCCTATCAGTCCCAGCTTATGGTATCTGCTGATATAAAGTTCTCGTAACCCTTATCAGTCTTCCATGCAATTCATGGGGTTCTAAGCCACTAGACATAAAAGTTCTCCCCAGATCCTTTCTGAATAGCCCAAATTTTATTCTTGGTTTCTCATTAGATGTTTGATTAAATCCATAAATCGCACGTCTAATCTCTTTAGCAATCTTAAATCATGGTTGTCCAGCCATAGCTTTAATGTTCTCTCCAGAATATCTTTTTTTTCTCATTTTTTGCTGCTGCCTGGATAAGAAGAGAATTTTCCAAATCCTCAAGTGTTGGTTTCTTTTTCTTAATGATTTCTTCC
>NW_016870303.1:0-1638 GCF_001698545.2 Rhinopithecus bieti | reverse complement strand
CCTTGCGTTCCCCTCCTTTTCTCTGCTCCCCGCTCCACCCCGCTACGTCCGATTCCGGGAGGGTCCGGCCTTTCTGCTGCTGGGGATGACCGCGGGGTGGGCCGGGCTGCCCGGCCGGCGTGAGCGCGCACGCTGGTGGCTACAGGCGCGGGCCGTGTCTTAAGGTGTGCGGCGCCGCGGGGACGCCGGTGGGGCTGGCGATTCCAGCCCCGCGAGCTCCCCGCTCTGCCTCTGCTGGGAAGGACCTGGACTGCTGCCCCCGCCCTGGCGTCCCACTTTCCCTGGGCCCAGTGGCATTTCTCTCTGGGGCTCGCGTTCGGGCTGGTCAGCGCAGTCCGGGAAGCTCTGGGAGAGCCAGTATAGGAGAACGCGGCGGTTTCGTTTTCGGGGACAGGTTGCCTTCCTTACGCGAACGGTTTTCCCGTGGGGAACCCTCACCCCGAGGCATTTCGGGAGAGGGGCATCCGCAGAGAGGCGGGATGCTGCGGTGCCAACACGCACATCTACTTAAATTCTTTTGTGTGTCATCAGCCTGGGGGAGACACTTTAGGGCGGAAGGAAAGCCTCAGCCAGCTTCTGCAGATCACCCCTGGGATCTGGCGCGCGCACGGAGAAAGGATGCGGCCGAGGGGGTGGGCGGGGAGGACGCGGAGACCCGAGCGGTGCCTTTGAGGGAGGGCTGGTATCCCAGCCCTTCCAGGGCCCTGTGGCGGCTGCGTAGGCTCCTTTCCCCTCTCCCTTATTAATCCCCACGCCATGGGAGTTCTCAAAGATCCCATTGGAGGTGGATCCCATTTGAACTAGAATAAAGGAGTGGAGGCGAGGTAGTGTGCAGCCTACGCTCTTGGTAACTCGTCTATCTCCTACCATCCCCGTCTCCCCCACCTCGCCTCAGGAGCTAGACGTCAGCTTGGAGCGGCGCCGGACCGTGGATGGCCTTGACTGACGGCGGCTGGTGCTTGCCGAAGCGCTTCGGGGCCGCGGGTGCGGACACCAGCGACTCCGGAGCCTTTCCAGCGCGGGACCCCTCCACGCCGCCTTCCCCCATCTCTTCCTCGTCCTCCTCCTGCTCCCGGGGCGGAGAGCGGGGCCCCGGCGGCGCCAGCAACTGCGGGACGCCTCAGCTCGACACGGAGGTAGCGGCTGGACCCCCGGCCCGCTCGCTGCTGCTCAGCTCATACGCTTCGCATCCCTTCGGGGTTCCCCACGGACCTTCGGCGCCTGGGGTTGCGGGCCCCGGGGGCAACCTGTCGAGCTGGGAAGACCTGCTGCTGTTCACTGACCTCGACCAAGCCGCGACCGCCAGCAAGCTGCTGTGGTCCAGCCGCGGCGCCAAGCTGAGCCCCTTCGCACCCGAGCAGCCGGAGGAGATGTACCAGACCCTCGCCGCTCTCTCCAGCCAGGGTCCGGCCGCCTACGACGGCGCGCCCGGCGGCTTCGTGCACTCTGCGGCCGCGGCGGCAGCAGCCGCGGCGGCGGCCAGCTCCCCGGTCTACGTGCCCACCACTCGTGTGGGTTCCATGCTGCCCGGCCTACCGTACCACCTGCAGGGGTCGGGCAGTGGGCCAGCCAACCACGCGGGCGGCGCGGGCGCGCACCCCGGCTGGCCCCAGGCCTCGGCCGACAGCCCCCCGTACG
>NW_016870302.1:0-568 GCF_001698545.2 Rhinopithecus bieti | reverse complement strand
ATCCTGAGTGATGGATGTGCACGGTGATCTTTGAGAAGTGCTGATCCAGTCCATTTCCTAATTTTACAGAGCTCTAACTCACTTCTTCATTTGACCTGAGACTCTGAAAGTTAAAAAGCATCTGCTCTTGAACACGGATACATAGCTAGTTAATGACTGAGCCCTAGCTGGACATCAGTTTCACATCCTGACCCCTTTTCTATTCCTGTTTCTTCTTCTTAACCACTCTCTGAATGGGCAGCCACTAGGGGTCAGTGGGGCTGCCTCAAAAGAGGGATGCTCTTCTGATCAGATCCCAATGCTTCCAGAAACTCTATCCCCCAAATGGGGCTCAATGCTCTAGCTTAATGAGGCATGTGAAGCTGAATGGGGCATGTTACTCTTTACTTTTTATTGCAGAAAATGCTGCTACAAATCCTTAACTAAAGACTTTTACCTGTTCCTCAAGGCCCAATGTTTTAATATTAGTATATATCAGAAATCTGGCCCACAAAGGGCAGACAGGCTACACTTAGCTTTCTCCTCCCATCTGAGAAGCTACACAGATTTTTAAAAAAGTCCTTTTTTT
>NW_016870301.1:0-1332 GCF_001698545.2 Rhinopithecus bieti | reverse complement strand
TTTTTGACAATCTGATCTGCTTGTTTTCGCCAGACCTTTCCCATTGGAAGAATCATGTCAGATGGTCATTAAACGTACGGATTCATAGGGTCACCCCTTAGACTTTCCAGATTTAAAACAAAACGAAACAGTATGACTAGTTGAATTTGAACTTCAGATAAACAAAATTATATACATTAAAACATTCAGATTTACCTAGATGTACTGTGTTTCATCTTTCTATGCTTCCCATGGAAGACTCTGTATTGAACCAAGGTGCTCTACACAGTAGCCCCCGCTGAGCTGCCAACAGATGCCAGCATCAGTCATCCATGTCAGTGAGCTTTTTTGGAAGTCCCGGGATGCATTTGTCTGTATTCAGATGATTGCAGTCCCTGGTGATAGATACCACATTGAGCAGAAATCATCCAGTGGAGCCTAGTGAACACACAAAATCCTGAGAGATAATAAATGGCTATTGTTTGGGACGTTTTGTTAAGTAGAAATGAATATCCAAAACATGTGGATTTGGTGAACTTTCCCTCTTTTTCTCTAATCTATTATACTGGAATTTGTAGAGATTCTGTTAGCCTTAAAGCCTTGGTAGGACTTTGTTATAAATTTTGCCATAATCTGCATATGAGTTTATGTGTGGGTATTGAATTATGAACATTTCCTCAATTCCTTCTTGAAGTGATTTTTCAAGGGAAAATTTCACAATATATGATTTTCAACCCGCTTTTGGAATTTAGAACCTAATTCAAATCCCCCTCCATAAAAGGAGCTTCCACTGCAATTACTCATTTTAAGGAATTCAGAGGCTGTTACTACATGCTACTCCCAAGCCATATGGAAAATCATATCTTCAGCAGGTTGCTTGATGAATATGCTATTGAGACAAGGGATATCTATCACTTATGAACTGTTTTTCAAAGAAGGTGTCCTGAGATACTTCTCCTGCTACAGGGATAGCCCTTGGCAAGGAGATTACTTTCCTTGGGTTCACATAGTCAGGGCTCCTTCAGGAGACAGCATGCGGTTAACTGTTCATTGCACTCCTTGACCTTTGTGACTGTCCCAATGCAGCACTGCTAGATGGACTAATCTGTCCAGTTCTAGGGTTCATTCAGAGAAAGCCCATGTGACAGTAAATCTAAGTCATATTCTCCAATATCACTTTTATGAGGAATAAGGTAAATGTATTATGCTTATTAGTTTTTTGTGATTTTTTTTTTTTTAGTTGGTTTAGAGTTCAGACTAAGAGCAGGAAGGTATTTTGGGGGCTTCTTAAACACGAAAGCATTGTAAAGCAAGACCGTAGAAAGAGTTGAGGAGCCAGTGAGGCACAGAAAG
>NW_016870300.1:0-1356 GCF_001698545.2 Rhinopithecus bieti | reverse complement strand
CCTCCCAAAGTTCTGGGATTACAGGCATGAGCCATTGCATCCGGCCTAGAAACATAAACTCTTAAGAAATATTAACAAAATTCAGTTCTACAAATACACACACACACACACACACACACACACACACACACACACACACACTATGACCAAGTGGGGTTTATTCCTGAGATGCAAGGCTGGCTGTTTATTTGAAAATAAATAAATGTAATTCACCACACTAACAGTCTAAAAATGAAAGACCACATGGTCTTATCAGTTGATGAAAAAAAGCATTGGATAAAATCCAATAATAAAGTATGATTTTAAAGAAAACAGCAAATAGAAATAGAAGATAACTTCCTCTGAACTAGTTTATCAAATCAAGGAGCTTTTGGACAAAGACAACGGGATTTTCTAGATATAGAATCATATCATCTGCAAACAGAGATAGTTTGACTTCTGCTCCACCTCTTTCCATGCCTTTCAATTTTTTCTCTTGCCTGATTGCTCTAGATAGGAATTCCAGTACTATGTTGAATAAGAGTGATGAGGGTTGGCATCCTTGTCCTATTCCAGTTTTCAAAGGAAATGCTTCCAGTTTTTTCATGTTCAGTATAATTTGCAGTGTGGGTTTGTCACAGATGGCTATTATTTTGAGATATGTTCCATCAATGTCTAGTTTGTTGAGGGTTTTTTAACATGAGGGAATGCTGAATTTTAATGAAAGCCTTTTCTGCATCTATTGAGATGATGATTTACTTTTGTTTTAGTTCTGCTTATGTGAAAATCCCATTTATTAATTTGCGTATGTTGAACCAATCTTGCATCACAGGGATAAACTCTGATTGATCATGGTGGATTAGTTTTTCGATGTGCTACTGAATTTGGTTTGTTAGTATTTTGTTGAGAAATTTTGCATCTATTTTCATAAAAAATATTGGCCTAAAATTTTCCTTTTTGTTGTTGTTTCTGCCAGGTTTTGGCATCAGCGTGATGCTGCCATCATAAAATGAGTTAGGCAGGAGTTTCTCCTCCTCATTTTTAAAAATAGTTTCAGTAGGAATGGTACCAGCTCTTCTTTACACATCTGGTTGACTTTAGCAGTGAATCCATCTGGTCCTGGGATTCTTCTGGTTGGTAGGCTTTTTATTACTGACTCAATTTCAGATCTCATTATTGGTCAGTTAGGAGATGCAATTTCTTCCTGATCCAATCTTTGGATGTTGTGTGTTTCCAGGAATATATTCATTTAATTCTAGTTTTTTTTTTTTTTTTTTTTTTTTTTTTCTCATAATGCAATGACTTTTAATCACCCTTTCAGTCCTTAGATTTGAAATGTTGTTTAGTTTCCGTTTGGGGGAATTTTTCCTTTTCTCA
>NW_016870299.1:0-920 GCF_001698545.2 Rhinopithecus bieti | reverse complement strand
AAAAAAAAAAAAAAATCCTAAATCTTAATGTTGTTGTCTACGTGGTATCTTCCATAATCTCTCCCAAACAGAGTCATCTTTTGCTGATATTATCTCACAGTATTTTTTGTTTATACCATTATAATCTCATTAATTACAGCAACACAAATGACAAAAGAGAACTGATTTTTCCCTTTGGACAATCTAATTCACTTTCACTCTTCCATTCTCACTTATAACATGATGATTCTCAAATTCATATACCTAAAATCTATATATAAAAACCCCTTCCTGAATTCCAGATCCTTGGAGATAAACACCCACATCTAAAACCAAATTCGTTTAACACTGGGCCAGTCATCCTGTATGTCTTTCCATTTTGTCACTGTTTTGTCAGCTGGTATACCAATATCTACCCAGGTAAACAATACTTCCTTGTTTTTTCTGGTATATACCCAAATAAATTACAAACATCAATAAAATTAAAATTCTAAAATAACCCACTTTCTCTATATATCTCCTTCTTTGATGATGCTCCTCATTTGCTGGAAAATGGGTTAGGTTAGTTCTTTTAAAACATGAAGGATAAATTGTACTAAAGACAATATTCAGGTCTGGACATACTAGGTATAATTTTCTGAGTCTCTGGGGTCTTACCTATTTGGGGTCAAAATAAACTTAAGTTTATTAAGCTTATTAATATTTAATTTCATTATCCTCTTTCACAATTATGTTCCCTGGTAGGTTCATTGCCAATAATTTATTTGTCAGGTTGCCAGGTGCTTCTAGATTTCTATGTATTTTTTTATATCCAATTTCACTTTAAATATTTTTATGGAAAGAAGTCGGTTAAATTTCCTAATAATTATTATATTATTATTTTTTCACTGACACTTTGTGAATTGAAAACCCTTAAACTTATGAAATCATTTTTTCCTAAT
>NW_016870298.1:0-1361 GCF_001698545.2 Rhinopithecus bieti | reverse complement strand
CCACCGCGCCCGGCCGATTTCCCTATTCTTTATGAATAGAAGTGCTGAGAGTGGGCACATAAGGAGGAATTTCCCTTCTAATTTTAGTTTGCTGAGAGATTTTGTCAAGAATAGATGTTGAATTTTGTCAGTTGCATTTAATGTATCAAAGTGATCGTACGGTTTTTTAGTTTGTTAGTGTGTTGAATCACATGTATTGATATTCTTTTTTTTTTTTGAAATGGAGTCTCACTCTGTCACCCAGGCTGGAGTGCAGTGGCGTGATCTCGGCTCACTGCAAACTTCACCTCCCGAGTTCAAGCGATTCTCCTGCCTCAGCCTCCCAAGTAACTAGGATTACAGGCACGTGCCACCACACCTGGCTAATTTTTTACGTTTTTAGTAGAGACAGGGTTTCACCATATTGGCCAGGCTGGTCGCGAACTCCTGACCTTGTGATCTGCCGGCCTCAGCCTCCCAAAGTGCTAGGATTACAGGCGTTAGCCACCGTGCTCCAGCCTATTGATTTTCAAATGTTAAACCAACCCTGCATTCCTAGGATAAATCCTACCTGAAGGCTGGGTCTCTATTATCTTATTACATGTTATATAAACAAAATAACTGTGTTATGGGATTTATAACTATGTAAAAGCAAAATGCATGACACCGATAACAGAAAGGAGGGGATAAACAGAAGCACACTAGTGTAAAGTTCTTAAACTGTGTAAAGTAGTATAACATACCTTGAAGGTGGACTGTTGTAAGTTAAACCCCAAAGCAATCAATAAAATAACACAATAAGGAGTTATAGCTAATAAGTCAACAAAGGAGATATATTGGACTCAAAAAATATGTGAAATGGTATCTCCTTGATTTTCTTTTTTTTTTTTTCTTTTTTTGAGACAGAGTCTCACTCTGTTGCCCAGGCTGGAGGGCAGTGGTGCGATCTTGGCTCTCTGCAACCTCCGCTTCCCAGGTTCATGCGAGTCTTCTGCCTCAGCCTCCCAAGTAGCTGGAACTACAGGCACGTACCACCACGCGCAGCTAATGTTTTTGTATTTTTAGTAGAGACGGGGTTTCACCATCTTGGCTAGGCTGGTCTCAAACTCCTGACCTCATGATCCACCAGCCTTGGCCTTCCGAAGTGCTGGGATTACAGGCGTGAGCCACTGCGCCTGGCGGTTTTGATTTTCATTAATAACAAATGACGTTGAGCATCTCTTCATAGGCTTATTGGCCATTTTTATGTCTTCTTTGGAAAAATGTCTAGTCAGTCCTCTGCATGTTTTTTAAATTGAGTTGTCTTTTCATTATTGAGTTGTAAATTCCACCTAGATTAAATAATCTAACTTGAAAATAAAGCTATAAAAGTATTAGGATAG
>NW_016870297.1:0-2786 GCF_001698545.2 Rhinopithecus bieti | reverse complement strand
CCAAAGTGCTGGGATTACAGGCGTGAGTCACTGAGCCTGGCCCCTGCAACATTTCTTTAGCACAATAGGTATATGCACTAGGAACTGAGCCCATGTTTCCTCACCCATCAGTTGTTGGTAAAATTGTGTCAAATTAATTTTTTAAAAGTTGCAAAATAATTAAGTCCACTTTTTTTCCCTGACAACTACTCTCAGAACGCAGGCCTTCAGGATTCATTAGTATGCATCCAGCACTTTGCCCATGGACACACTCACTGTATAACCACAGTGATAACCTCAGCCCTTCACCTCTGCCTGTACTTCTTGCTGAAGGGGCCAAATCACTCAGACCCTCACAATACTCACTGTATTGGCCAACTGTGGGCAGACTAAGCAGTGAGGTGAAGAGGGAGCTCCCCATAAGGCTGGATGGGGGAAGGGAAGGAAGCTTGAACTGACTGATTCCAATAAGCTAAAAATCACGTTAAGACATCTGTGAAAATGTGGTAAATGACAACTGTTCATTAAAAAATTAAGCAATGAAAACCCTTAATATAAAATAACAATGCCTACCTATGAATAGCAAATGACATTTTACAAAGCAATTTTGATTCTTTACCTTATTTGCCCTGCCAGACACCGTCTTATAGGTGAGAAAGAAAAAGGATTCAGAGAGAAATGTGGCAAAGCTGATACTTTAATTCAGGTTTCACCTCTGAATACGGCACATTTTCCACTTAATGAAAAAGAAGAAAATGCACACTAAATATAGATCAAAGACCAACAGGATTAAAAGACTACCAAAACACAGAGACTGAAATGTAGAAATGCAATGAAACCAGTTTCCGCGAAGTAACTCTGGTTTCTTGGCAGTCAAGGACAGTGAGGTTTTTCAAGAAAAGGGATTTTCACAAGGTCTTGGGTGCAGGCCGAGCAATGTAAGAGGAGGTAGGGAAGTGGTGTGTACACATATACCTTTGGACCAAGTTTCAAGCTACCGTAAAATCCCTTCATGTTTGACTGCTTAAGAATTAAATGAGTTCAATGGGTTGAAGACACAGACCACGAAGACCACACACATGCTACCTTCAATGCACAGGTGGCATCAAGCACACTGCCAAGCACAAAGTACACTTTCAACATCTATTTGCTGATTTGGCTGGACTTTTATCTATGCACTAACAAGGTACAGTGTTATTAAAAACTCCTACAAATATCTTACCCTCCCCAAATTAGGTACTGCCATAAAATACCAGTTGAACTCATGTAGAAATGGTCAAACTTCTTTTAATTGTGCAGGTCAAGAAGAAATTAGAAACTTAGTTCCCATCAACAAATTGCTTCCACATTATTTTAATGTCAAACCGAGACCTTTCCAAAAAAACGAGGCTGATATATCAATCATATCATACCAAAGTTTATTGATTACATCAAACAAAAATTTCTGTAATGGAAAAGGCAAGTTGCAGTCATAAAAGATGGCATTCACATTCATTTTAGAAAGCAATAACGTAGATGTAAAAAACTGCTTAAGTGAAAAACGTAATATTGCAGTCCCATTTTGCAAGCTGAAAAATGATTTTGTCAACACGCATAAAATCTGCACATTTATATACTGCATGTTATTAAAAAATTCCATCACTAAATTATTACGAATTTTGCAAAGTTAGGCTTACATTTATATTGTTGCTGGTGTATATGTAGTAGATATGGAATGAATGTTTTCAGTTTAGTAGGTAACATCCTCAAACAATGGACAACAGTTGTGAAAGTTACAAAGACATTTTGATAGCTCAAAATTATTCAAATTATAGGCAGATGATCTTATTATTACATTTTTTTCCCTTTCTCTGTCACAAATAGGGTGATTACATTGTAGTGCTAGGAATACATGGTCTATTTCAAGTTATTCGATCTGCTAACACCACACTAGCCATTTTTTAGCTCTTCAGTAAAGTATCTTTTAAAAAGGAAAGCCAGGTGCTTCTCAAGGATCTAGGCCATGATATCATATATCATTGCCATTCTGAATTTGAGCTGCAGTGTCACAATGTAATGTGTAGCTGAGACATAACTCTAAATCCCCCTTAATCCTTTCTTTCTTTCTGGCTGGAAGGAATTTTACATGCAACCAGTTACTTTTCTACTAGATTATTCTGTTAACTCTTCAATGGTACTGCATTAAACAAGCCTCTCTACTGTGGCTCTCTTGTCTGTATTCACAGTTCCCATAGATTTTATGTAAAACAGCAATAATAATACAGCAACAACAACCATAAGAACAAGAAAACAAGCACAAAATATCAAAAGCTTTCCTGGGTTAGACTTTTTAGCTCTTTGGAATAGGCAAAGAATACAGAGACTTTGTTTTCAGCAGCTTACCTCAAATACGGGCTACCATAACACAGCGCACTTAGGTAAGTTGTGAATGACATGTAACAAAATGTTCAAAAATAATACTGATATATGAGAGCAAATGTAATAATGAAAAAGGGTCCACAATGATGGAATGGCTTCTGATAACTGAAATTATGTTCTTTTCTAGAATTTAGAAAAAAATCATACCTAAACATTAACACAAAATATATGTGGAAGAATCAAATGTGCCATATGGACTGTATAAATATAATACAGATTAACTCCAATACTTTTCCAAATCAAGGTACAATATAAACAGTAATAATAGTACAGGCATGCCAGAAAGACAAAAAAAAAAAAAAAAAAAGTAAAGGGAACCCAAAAAAAAAAAAAAAAAAAAAAAAAAAAACTAGCAGTCAAATAAATATGGTCATTTATATCCAAAAAAG
>NW_016870296.1:0-568 GCF_001698545.2 Rhinopithecus bieti | reverse complement strand
CTGAGCATAGTTAATTTAGAAAAATATATATACAGAAAGTTGAATTATCAAGCTAAATAAAAATGTTGCATTTCTGATGTTTGTGAATAACTGACACACCCAATGAAGAATTTGTTTAAAATGTGTTTTGGAGTTAGAGATTAATGATTTTGTGGTCAATTATGACCAAATCTTCTAAAGTCATATAGCACTTTTCCCAAACTCACATGTGAAGAAGAGAAAGAAAAGTCAAACTTATTTATTTATTTTTATATTTTATGTTTTTTTTATTATTATACATTAAGTTCTGGGGTACACGTGCAGAATGTGTAGTTTTGTCACTTGGTTATACACATGTCGTAGTGGTTGCACTATGCACATACTGGCTGCACCAATCAACCTGTCACCTACTATCCCTCCCCTACCCCACTACCCCAAACAAACAAGCCCCAGTGTGTGATGTTCCCCTCCCTGTGTCTATGTGTTCTCATCGTTCAGCTCCCACTTATAAGTGAGAATATGCTGTGTTTGTTTTTCTGTGTTTGTGTTAGTTTGCTGAGAATGATGGTTTCCAGCTTCATCCATGTCT
>NW_016870295.1:0-566 GCF_001698545.2 Rhinopithecus bieti | reverse complement strand
TAGATTCCAAGAAAACAGTGTTAGCAAACTGCTCAATGAAAAGGACAGTGTAGCCCAGAGAGATGAATTCACACATCACAAAGCAGTTTCTCAGAAAGCTTCTTTTGGTTTTATCTGAGGATATTTCCTTTGTATCCGTAGTCTTCAATGTACTCCCTAATATCCTATTGAAGTTTCCACGAAAACAGTGTTATCAAACTGCTCAACAAAAAGAATGGTGTACCTCTGTGAAATGAAATTACACATCAGAGAGCTCTTTCTCTGTAAGGTTCTTTCTCGTTTTTATCTGAAGGTAGTTACTTCTTCACCATATGCCTCAATGCGTTCCCAAATATCCCTTGGCAGATTCCAGGAAAACAGTGTTAGCAAACTGCTCCATGAAAAGAAAGGGTTAAATCGGTCACATGATTTCACACAACACAAAGAACTTTCTCAGAAAGCTTCCTTCTACATTTTTATCAGAGAATATTTCCTTTCTCAGCATAGGCATCAATGTGATACAAAATATCATATTGCACATTCCAAGAAAACAGTGTTATCAAACTGCTCAATGAAAAGCAGGGTGT
>NW_016870294.1:0-627 GCF_001698545.2 Rhinopithecus bieti | reverse complement strand
AGAAGGGATATTTTGGATCACATTGAAGCCTATGTTTACAGAGGAAATATCCTCAGGTAAATAGTGAAAAGAAGCTTTCTGTGAAACTGCTTTGGATGTATGAATTCATCTCACATAGTAACACGATTCTTTTCATGGATCACTTTGTTTGCACTGTTTTGGGGAATCCCAGAAGGGATATTTTGGATCACATTGAAGCCTGTGGTGACAAGGAAATACACTCAGATAAAACTGGAAAGAAACTTTCTGAGAAAAGTTCTTTGTGATGTGTGAATTCATCTCACAGAGTTCCACCTTTCTTTTCATGGAGCAGTTTGCTAATAGTGTTTTCATGGAATCTACCAAAGGATATATGGCAGCACTTTGAGGCTGATAGTGTAAAAGGAAATATCCTCCGATTAAAAACTAGAAAGAAGCTTTATGAGAATCTTCTTTGTGATGTGTAAGTTCATGTCACAGAGTTACACCGTTCTTTTCATACAGCAGTCTGCTAAAACTGTTTTTGTGGAAACTGCAATAGAATGTTTGGGAGCTCATGGAAGCCTATGGTGACAAAGGAAACATCCTCAGATAAAACCAAAAGAAGCCTTCTGAGAAACTGCTTTGTGATGTGTGAATACATCACAC
>NW_016870293.1:0-922 GCF_001698545.2 Rhinopithecus bieti | reverse complement strand
TATATATATATATATATATATTTGAATTTTGGGAAATGACAAAGCCTAGCTGTTGTGGGTCCATCAACTAATAACACACACACAAACACACACACAGAGGAAGTCTGGAAGCATCCATTGTAGCATCAGCTATCACTTCCTAATGAATGACAGCATCTTTCTCTACAACAATCAGAGCTCAGACAGAAGGCAGCTTTGAAACAACAAAAGCTAAAAGGCAGCCACGGAGGAGAAATGTGTCATCATGGGAGAAAGGGAGCGAGGACTTGCACTCAAGCGCCAGCGCCTGCCAGGTACCCAATCAGACCTCTGCAACATCAGGCCTTTATTACCTCCTGCATGGTTCTGCATTTGCATCAGCTGAGAGCACCCAGACTGCCCGTTCCCTACCTCCAAGGCAAGGGCTGTGATTGGAGAGGCATTTTCCATTCTCCCAAATTCTTTATGTCAGGAATAAAATGAAAATAGCTCCCCAAATCACGGCCCCCTGGATCATACATCAGAGCATTCTGCTGAATAAGCACAACAGGCCTTGGCTGCCCTGGAAAGGACAGAAGCCAGCTTGAGATTCTGATTCCATCAAGAAAAATAGGTTTTCCCTGAATGTGCTCAGCACGGCGGCAGCAACACATGGAAAGGAAATCGCTCGTCACTTAGAAGCTGACTCTCGTGTACACATACCTCTCAGAACGTGCATATGTATATATACACAGAGACGGAAACGGGTATACACACCTACATGGGAACAAACATATGTCTATACACACTGTGAATAGGTGAGAACCAGCCTTTTTAATGCCAATTGATTAATTCAGCCAGGAGCTCATTTGGCCTCTTTCTTTCTACAAGAAAAGTACCACTGCCAATCTCTGAAAATAACAGACAACATCACGCACTGGGGCCTATCATGGGGAGGGGGGAG
>NW_016870292.1:0-565 GCF_001698545.2 Rhinopithecus bieti | reverse complement strand
TTTTGTTTTAACATTATTATTAAAACTAAATTTAAGGCTGGCCATGGTGGCTCATACCTATAATCCCAGCACTTTGGGAGGCTGAGGCTGAGAGATCACTTGAGACCAGGAGTTCAAGACCAGGCTGACCAGCATGGTGAAACCCCATCTCTACTAAAATATAAAAGTTAGCCAGCCGTAGTGGCATACACCTGTAGTCCCAGTTACTTGGGAGGCTGAGGCATGAGAATTGCTTGAATTTAGGAGGCAGAGGTTGCAGTGAGCCATGGTAGTGCCACTGCACTCCAGCCTGGCCAACATAACAAGACCTTGTCTCAAAAAAAAAAAAAAAAAACCCAAAAAAACTAAATTTAGTGTAGGCTAAATAGCATTTAAATAATTGTGCCAAACTTTTCCATTTTCTTACAAGTTTTACTTTTTGTTTCTGTGATATGTCTTTAGACGTTCTTATTTTATATTTTGTCTCAGTTTTAAATAAAGCACTTTTTCTAAGGTTACAAAGCCTCTATCTTAATTTCATTTATTGGAGTGATCAATGGGGATGATAGTAATTTACATTCTAAAA
>NW_016870291.1:0-922 GCF_001698545.2 Rhinopithecus bieti | reverse complement strand
CGGCCTCCCAAAGTGCTGGGATTACAGGCTTGAGCCACCGTGCCCGGCGATTTCTGCATTTCCAACTGAGGTACCAGGTTCATCTCACTGGGACTTGTCACACAGTGGATGCAGGACAGTGGGTGCAGCACGTGGAGCATAAACCAAAGCAGGGAGAAGCTTTGCCTCACCGGGGAAACACAACGGGGAAGGGAATTCCCTTTCCTAGCCAAGAGAAGCTGTGAAAGATGGCACCTGGAAAATCAGGTCACTCCCACCCTAATACTGCACGTTTCCAACAGTCTTAGCAAACCACGCACCAGCAGATTATATCCCACACTTGGCTTAGAGGGTCCCACACCCACAGAGTCTCACTCCCTACTAGCACAGCAGTCTGAGATCGAACTGCAAGGCAGCAGCGAGGCTGGGGGAGGGGCACCCACCTTTGCTGAGGCTTGAGTAGGTAAACAAAGCAGCCAGGAAGTTTGAACTGGGTAAAGCCCACTACAGCTCAAGGAGGCCCGCCTGCGTCTGTAGACTCCACCTCTGGGGGCAGGGAATAGTGGAACAAAAGGCAGCAGAAACTTGTACAGACTTAAATGTCCCTGTCTGACAGCTTTGAAGAGAGTAGTGCTTCTCCCAGCATGGAGTCTGAGATCTGAGAACAGACAGACTGCCTCCCCAAGTAGGTCTCTGACCCCCGAGTAGCCTAACTGGGAGGCACCTCCCAGTAGGGGTTGACTGACACCTCATACGGCCGGGTGGCCCTCTGAGATGAAGCTTCCAGAGGAATGATCAAGCAGCAACATTTGCTGTTCTGCAATATTTGATGTTCTGCAGCCTCCACTGGTAATACGCAGGAAAGTTTGTCTGGTGTGAACCTCTAGCAACCACCAACAGACCTTCAGCTGAGGGTCCTGACTGTTAGAAGTAAAACTAACAA
>NW_016870290.1:0-920 GCF_001698545.2 Rhinopithecus bieti | reverse complement strand
TTCCCAAATATTCCATTACAGATTTCATGGAAATGGTGTAAGCAAACTGTTCCATGGAAACCAAGGTGTAACTCTGTGAGATGAAATCACACATCACAAAGAACTTTTCAGAAAGCTTCCTTCTCGTTTTATCTGAGGTTATTTCCTTATTAATGATAGGCTTCAATGTGATCCAAAATATCCCTTCTCTGATTCCCCAAAAACAGTGCAACCAAAACGGCCTCATGAAAAGTATCATGTAACCCTGTGAGATGAATAAGCACATCACAAAGCTGTTTCTCAGAATACCTCTTTCTAGTTTTTGCATGAAGGTATATCCTTTGTCACCATAAGCTTCTAGGTGCTCCGAATTATTTCATCGCAGATTCCAGAAAACATTGATAGCAAACATCTCAATGAAAAGAGCAGTGCAACTCTGTGAGATAGATACACACATCACAAAGCAGTATCTCAGAAAGCTTTTTCTATTTTTTATCTCAGGATATTTAACTTTGCAGTGTATACCTCAATGTGCTCCCAAATATCCCTTCGCAGATTCCATGAAAACAGTGTCAGCAAGCTGCTCCATGAAAAGAAAGGTGTACCTCTGTGAGACGAATTCACACATCCTAAAGAACTTTCTCTCAAAGATTCTTTCTAGATTTTATCTCAGGATATTTCCTTTGTCACCATAGCCTTCAACGTGATCCAAACTATCCCTTCTCTGACTCCCCAAAAACAGTGCCACCAAACTGCTCCATGAAAAGTATAATGTAACTCTGTGAGATGAATTCACAAATCACAAAGTAGTTTCTCAGAAAGCTTCTTTCCAGTTTCTGTCTATTTCCTTTGTCACTATAAGCTTGAATGCACTCCAAAATATCCCATTGCAGATTCCAAAAAAACAGTGTTAGCAAACTGCTCAATGAAAAAAAGAAAGT
>NW_016870289.1:0-1359 GCF_001698545.2 Rhinopithecus bieti | reverse complement strand
TACTCTAAAGAGCGTTTCCAAATGTAAATTCTCAATTTCCACAGAATTGGTGATTTCAAACTCCTCAATCCAAAGAACGATTTAACTCTATGAGATGAATACAAACATCACAAAAGACTTGTGCAAAAAGGTCTCTCCAACGTCCGATGGAAGACAATTCCTTGCTTGACACAGGCCTCCGCTTGCCACTTACTTTCCCTTCACAGAACCCTCAAAGGCCGACTGTAAAACTGGAAATGTAGAGTAAGCTTTAACCCTCTGTAAAGAATGCACATGTCAGAGAGCAGTTTCTTCGAGTGCTTCTTTCTGGTTTATATCGGACGACATTTCATTTTTTGCCATAGTCTTCAATGTGCTACGAATATCACTCTTTTGCTTTTACAGGAACAGTGTTCAAACTCTGTGTTATGAGAACAAATTTATAACTCCCTGAGTGGAATGAGCACATCACCAAGCAGTTTCTCAGAAAGCTTCCCTCCAGTATTTATCTGACTGTATTTCCTATTTCACCTTAGGATCAAATATGATCCCAAATATCCCTCGCCTTTCCATCCACGAGGGAGTTTCCAATATGCGTTATGTAAACAAAGCTTCATCTATGTGAGATGAATAAACATAGCGAAAAGCAGATTCACGGAAAGCGTCTTTCCAGTATCTATCTGAAGATATTTCCTTTTTCACCAGAGTCCTGAATGTGCTCCTGAAGGTCCCTTCGTGGATCCGTCCATAACAGTTTCCAAGCTGTGTAATAAAAAGAAAGCTTTATCTATGTGGGATGATTTCACATATGACAAAGTAGTTTCCTAGAAAGCTTCTTTCCAGTTTTTGGAGAGGCTATTTCCCTTTTCACCGTTGGCATCAACATGCTCCCGAATATCACTTGGTACCTGTTGCTCCAAAAGGGTTTCCCCGACGCTGTATGAGAAGAGAGGTATAACACTGTGACTGGAATGCACACGTCACAAAGCAGTTCCTCGGAAAGCTTCTCTCCAGTTTCGTTTGAACATATTTCCTTCTTCACTGTTAGCCTTAAAGTGCACCCGAATTTCCCATCACATGCTAAACATACACAGGGCTAGAAAACTGCTCAATGAAAAGAGAAGCTTATCTGAGTGAGAGGAATTAAGATGACACAGAGCAGTTTCACAGAAAGCTTCCTTCTAGATTTTACCAGAGGATATTTCTATCTCCATATTCTAAGGATCGTTCCCAAATGTCCTTCCTCAGGTTCCACAAAAACAGTGATTTCAAGCTGCTCAATGCAAAGAATGGTTTAGCTCTATGACACGAATACACACATCACAAAGCAGTTCCTCAGAACCTTTCTCTGCAGGTTTCATCAGAAGACGTTTTCTCACT
>NW_016870288.1:0-2778 GCF_001698545.2 Rhinopithecus bieti | reverse complement strand
AGGCGTGAGCCACCACACCCAGCCTAATTTTGTATTTTAGTAGAGACAGTGTTTTACCATGTTGGCCAGGCTGGTCGCGAACCCCTGACCTCAAATGATCGGCTTGCCTTGCCCTCCCAAAGTGCCAGGATCACAGGCATGAGCCACAGCGCACAGCCTCCTCCATGTCTTTTCACAGCTTAATAGTTCTTTTCTTTTTTTGAGCCAGGTTCTTGCTCTATCACCCAGGCTGGAGTGCAGGGGTGCGATCTTGGCTCACTGCAGCCTGGAACACCTGGACTAAAGCAATCCTCCCTCCCCAGCCCCTCAAGTAGCTGGGGCTACAGGCACACACTGCCACATCAGGCTAATTTTCTATTTTTTCGTAGAGACAGAGTTTCACCCTGTTGGCCAGGCTGGCCTATCCAGCCTGGGTGCTATTCAAAGCCTGAAATGTCAAGGGGAGGCAGAGGACAGTGGCAGGGGCTACGTCAGAAGATGGCTGAAAGCCTCAGGGAAATGTTTTGTTTTGTTTTGTTTTGTTTTGAGATGGAGTCTCACTCTGTTACCCAGACTGGACTGCAGTGGCGCGATCTCGGCTCACTGCAGGCTCTGCCTCCCTGGTTCATGCTATTCTCCTACCTCAGCCTCCCAAGTAGCTGGGACCACAGGCGCCCGTCACCACACCCAGCTAATTTTTTTGTATTTTTTTAGTAGAGACGGGGTTTTACCATGTTAGCCAGGATGGTCTCGATCTCCTGACCTCGTGATCCGTCCGCCTCAGCCTCCCAAAGTGCTAGGATTACAGGCGTGAGCCACCATGCCTGGCCAGAAATGTGTTTTAATTGGGTGGATTGAGCAGGAGTTCAGCAGGTGAGGGAAAGGAGAGGGGACACACATATCGGAAACAGGTATGGCATGAGCTGTGGCTCTGGGGCAAGATGGTGAGGAGCACAGGGACACCTGAAGGTTCAGTGCCTGTAGTTGGGAAGGCCACTCCAGGCCGAGGGATGGGGCCGAGCCAGGTGTAGATTGGGGCTGATACCCCAAGGACTCTCCCATGATGAAGGGATTCCTGGACAGCTGTTAGTCAGAATTTTCCAGCTACCCTCCTGTCTCCTTTCTTTCCCAAAGCCTTTCTGCTTGGGCTCACTTGCCCAAATGTGCCAAATATGAGACATGGCACCCTCCAGGCTGGAAGTGGATGTCCTGTCACCACAACACACCCCTCACCTTATGGCTGTGACTCAGCCTTCTTCCAGCCCAGGGTTCTGCCAGCCCCAAGCTCACCCTCCCTTAGCATTGGCCCATGTTCCAGCTCCACCAGCTGGGCTGTTCTTCCCCCCAAGCCAGCAGGTGGTGGGCAGGGTCTGAAAACTGCCTGCCCGGGAAACCATGGGAGGGGAGGGGCAGCACCCAATGGCAGGTATGCCTTCATGGCTGCTAACAATAGCAGGAAAGCAACCAGACCCAGGCACAGGTGTGCAAACTTGGTCACCTGGGAGGTAGGAATAGCCATTACCCTCATGTCACCATCTGCAAGGAAATAGAGAGGTGAAGGAGCCAACCTGAGCTCACACAGCCAGTTAGGTGGGCAGGGAGTGCCTCCACGGACTCCTAATTCCAGAGCTCAGGCTTTTAGCTGGAGGTGTCTAGCACCGTTCTGCACACTGGGGCTACTGAGGGTACTGTGATGACAAGCTCCTGCCCTCATGGGGCAGCCCTGCTCAGTGGGGAGAAACATTCAACAAAACAACAAGTGAGCAGAAATTCCTTCTCAGGGCCACGGAGCTCGGCCTGTCCTCGCCCTGGCTGCTCCGTGCCATTCAGTTCCCAGGCTGGTGCTGTCTTTCCCCGTCCCAGAAGTCCCAGGGCAAAATCTGGGTCTCCCCTGAAAACTGGGTCAGTGCAACACATGGCCTTCAGCTGAGGGCACTCAGAGGCAGAAAGGTCATCTTTTCCATGTGTCCCTTCTATGCACCCCTGGGGGGAATCCAGCCTCTGCTTGAACTTGCCCTTGATGGGAGACTCATTACCTCACAAAATGAACCATGCTATACCCAAGCAATGTCGTTTTTTTTTTTGAGACGGAGTCTGGCTCTGTCGCCCAGGCTGGAGTGCAGTGGCCAGATCTCAGCTCACTGCAAGCTCCGCCTCCCGGGTTCACACCATTCTCCTGCCTCAGCCTCTCCTGCCTCTCCTGTAGGACTACAGGTACCGCCACCGCGCCCGGCTAGTTTTTTTTTTTGTATTTTAGTAGAGACGGGGTTTCACTGAGTTAGCCAGGATGGTCTCGATCTCCTGACCTCATGATCCACCCGTCTCGGCCTCCCAAAGTGCTGGGATTACAGGCTTGAGCCACCGCGCCCGGCTACCCAGGCAATGTTAATGGAGACATCCCCTGGCCCCTAACATTCAGCTAAGCATGGTAGCTCATGCCTGTAATCTTGGTACATTGGGAGGTTGAGGTGGCCGAGGATTCGCTTGAGTCCAGGAGTTCGAGATTAGTGTTTTTTTTTTTTTTAGACGGAGTTTCGCTCTTGTTGCCCAGGCTGGAGTGCAATGGTGTGATCCTGGTTCACCACAACCTCTGTCTCCCGGGTTCAAGCGATTCTCCTGCCTCAGCCTCCCAAGTAGTTGGGATTACAGGCATGTGCCACCACGCCTGACTAATTTTGTATTTTTAGTAGAGACGGATGGGGTTTCTCCATCTTGGTCAGGCTCTTCTTGAACTCCTAACCTCAAGTGATCCACCCGCCTCGGCCTCCCAAAGTGTTGGGATTATAGGCATGAACCGTC
>NW_016870287.1:0-922 GCF_001698545.2 Rhinopithecus bieti | reverse complement strand
GGCTATACCCATTTTGCATTCATACCAATGTCAGAGTTTGAAATCATCTAGAAAGCAGATGAGCTAATCAAAGTTTTGAGGCTAGATAGAAAAATACTAAAATTTAATTTTAGAACGGCTATTCCAGAAGTAATGTTGGTTAGAATTCTATTGCAAGGAAGCCAGGTAAGACAACATGACTGTCTGATTAAGATAGCAGTAGAAATGATCTGAAGGAGGAAATGGAATTGAAAAGAAAGGGGCAGGAAAAGGAAATAGTCTTTGGAAAAGGTTAATTCAAAATTTAAATTACATAGGAAGGTGAGTATCCTCTCCACTAAAACGTCTAAAATATCAGGCAAGTAATGAAAATAAATAAAACACAAGATGTAAGCAATGGGGAGTGGGGGGACTACAACAAAAAAGAAAGAACACACCTCTCTAAAGGAGGCAGCTGTAACTCAGCTCCAATCACCTAATGCTACAGGGAATGTCTGTGCAGTACAGTGAGATCGTCTCCTTATTCAAGAAAAGCCAAAATCTGTACCTTCATATTGGATGTCCTGATTTTTAAACACTGTCAATTAATTCAATATTTCTTTGAATTCTGTGTGGAATCAACAAAACATATCTATAAGCTGCCAGTTTGTGATCTCCCTTACACAAAGTAAAGGGAAAAGTGAGCCAAGAATCAGACTATGCCCACATTGAAGGAGTGAATTAAATAGAGTCCCAAGAAGGAGACAAGGAGAGAGCAGAGGCAGAGGAGGAAACTGGAGGGTGCGATACCCCAGAAGCTCTGGGATGATCATTTCTAAAAGGGGAAGTAGTGAACAGTGTGAAATGGCATAGGGAGTCTTTTCACACTGAGATATGAAAATTGAAAAAATATTTGGTGTCTGGGGGCAAAGTAGAAAGCTGAATAACTTAGCATTCTCTCTTT
>NW_016870286.1:0-350 GCF_001698545.2 Rhinopithecus bieti | reverse complement strand
CGCTTTTCAGGAGATTGGTTGTAAGTAATTACAAAACAATCTGGTGATTCTAGATTTACCAAGACTATCTCATGCCTGATCAGACCAATTTAAAATTTTTTGTTAGAATTTCAAGGCACATTCTTCATACATACAAGATGCCAGTGACTTCATAGCAGTGTGACTATAATGTTGAAAGGCCAAGGGAACAGATGATACTGGGACATTACAAAGAATTGTGACATCTGGATTCCGTAGGAAGAGTTCATAAGTTCAACATGCTCCTGTCCTTAGAACCATCTTTTTCAAGAGGTTTATTAATAACTTAAATGAAGGCATAAAAGAGAAGCAAATATATTGTATGCTGACAA
>NW_016870284.1:0-565 GCF_001698545.2 Rhinopithecus bieti | reverse complement strand
AAAAAAAAAAAAAAAAAAAAAGGGGGAAATTTTTTCCAAGGGGCGATCGCCACTTCCATAGTCAAATTTTCATTCCAAGCCATAAATGGAGATGACTGTCCACTTTTCAGGTACAAATAGGATAAAAGGCTTCTTGCAAAAGTAAAAGAGCAAAAGCAAAATCCTCCACAAGCAAAACCGTCCACTAGAAAGCGCCCCCATCTCTAATCTCTAACAGTGAGAGCCTCAGGACGGGTTCCGCAGACGCTCATTTAAAGCAAACTTTTTCAGTGACCTTGAGGGTGGTTGCACTTACACACACGTGGAGAAGCAAATCGACCGCAGCTGGTCGAGCGTGAGGAACACGGGTTTTTACCTAAAGGAGCGTGGAAGAGAGAAGGGAGTTCCCCAAGGGCCCCAGCCCCTCCACCTCGCTCGGCCCCGCGGCCAGGCTCCTCGCACCGCAGCCCCGACTGTGCAGAAGCGGAGAGGCGGAAGGTGATCCCAGAACTTTCATTTTCCATCCTGCAGCAGCCCTGAGCCTAGGCTGGAGAACTCCGACTCTTGCGAACGCACGAGGTCCAGT
>NW_016870283.1:0-926 GCF_001698545.2 Rhinopithecus bieti | reverse complement strand
ATAAGTAATTAAATATGCATAAAGTCTTTTTGAGAAATCTTTGAAAGGGAAGCAAGTCGTTATCAAGTAAACTTTTCCCCTTCCAACCCCACCCTGAAGTTTTTTACTTGAAGGAAAAAAATTATTTCCTTTTCGGAATCCTCATACTCTCCAGTTGAAGGCTGAGTCCAATTTTAAGTTTGCAGAGTAGCTGGAAAGTTGAGAATATCCTTTCAGGAAATGGGTCCTGAATTGTTTGAATGTGTTTCACAGGTTATAAAACAGTCTTGGTGGGAATTTTAGCTTCAGCATTTAGTCTACTGCCAATTGCACTTGACTTAGAAACTCCAGTGACTAATCATCTCAGGTCCTGACAATGAGAATTAAGATGAGTTTGGAAGTTCAGACAGAAAAGGGATCAGTTACTAGTAAGCCAATTTCTCTTTGTTGCGGCTTTTCAATAATGCAGACATGCCCAGTGGTTCCCCCCATGTGTGAACGAAGATATTCTCTAATTACAAGGTTCCACACAACACTTGAAAGTTCCTTTTTATCTCACTGCACTTATTTGTTTTCTTGTTTATTTATTTATAAATATACCTTAAGAAATCCTGTGGTGAAAGATAGAAAAAAAAAAAAAAAGGCCAAGTTCCTTTCTTTTGGAATCACAGAATCTAAATTTATGGAAACATTAAGAATCATTTAGCTGGCCGGGCGCGGTGGCTCACGCCTGTAATCCCAGCACTTTGGGAGGCTGAGGTGGGCAGATCATGAGGTTAGGAGATTGAGACCATCCTGGCTAACATGGTGAAACCGCGTCTCTACTAAAAAATACAAAAAAAAAAAAAAAAAAAAAAAAAAAAGTAGCCAAGCATGATGGTGGGCGCCTATAGTCCCAGGTACTCGGGAGTCTGAGGCAGGAGAATGGCGTGAACCTGGGAGGCAGA
>NW_016870282.1:0-920 GCF_001698545.2 Rhinopithecus bieti | reverse complement strand
AGTTGAAGTGTGTAGTGTTCTTCATATGTAAGTTAGATAAAATTCAGGAAGAGTTGTGTTTAAAATTTTTACGTCTTTACTGTTTTCCTTCCCTCTTCTGCTTTTTAATTAGTTTCTGAGGGATATATATTGTGTTAAAATGTCTAAATATGATTGCTACTTTTCTTTCTTTCGACAGAGTCTGGCTCTGTCGCCCAGGCTGGAGGGCAGTGGAGCTATCTCTGCTCGCTGCAAGCTCCGCCTCCCGGGTTCTGGCCATTCTCCTGCCTCAACCTCCCGAGTAGCTGGGACTACAGGCGCCTGCCAGCACGCCTGGCTAATATTTTGTGTTTTTAGCAGAGACGGGGTGTCACCATGTTAGCCCACTTTGTTAGGATGGTCTCGATCTCCTGACCTCGTGATCCGCCCGCCTTGGCCTCCCAAAGCGCTGAGATTACAGGCGTGAGCCACTGCACCCGGTTTTTCTTTTCTTTCTTTTTTTTTTTTTTTTAATTTTACCTTATATATTTTAGGAGTTCCTAAATTTTACCTCGTACAGTTTAGGAGCTTATTTTTTCCCTGTATCTTTTTGTTTTCCAAAGCAACAAGAAATTCTAAATAAAATGCTGCTTATGAAATATTTATAAATTGGTAATGGCAAGTATCACCTTCCAGTGGCACAATAAACAAGATAACACTCAGTGAAAAAATCTGGGCTTAAATTTACACGGAATTCAGAATACTCATAAAGTGCTGAGAAAAAGAGCATTACTTTGCTTCTGTCTCCCTTTTGCTTCTTTTTTCAACAAGAAAGGAAAAATATCCTAAATTGAGGGCTTCTTCTGAGTGGAGGTCTCACAGTAAGGGTTGAAAAGGAATTTAAGTAGAGGTTTTAATCATCCCTTAACCAGCCAGGTTTTATTCCCTTCTGCTGGACCTAT
>NW_016870281.1:0-920 GCF_001698545.2 Rhinopithecus bieti | reverse complement strand
ATTACAGATTTTCTAATTCAGTAAAACACAACTAAGGTTGTCTATGATGTATTCACTATGAACTAGACAAGATACATACATAACATAAATCTATAGCTAATTCCAGAATTATTTCTATTCAGTTCTATTCATATAGCAATAAAAACATATGAACTCAAAAGTTTAAAATAGTTATCTTTTCCTGACTTGAAAATGCTTTTAATTTAATCTGTATAGATTTGCTGAATTTGGAGTAGAAAGTACACAGTAGTTGAAAGTAAAATAGATGGTTAACTAATACATTAAATTAGTTTTAAATTAAAGTCAAATCTCATTGAGACACATTTTGCTTTTTAAAAATAATTCCCAGAGGTGCTAACTAGGCTAAAGTTCATGTTAACCTTGGAAACATCTTCAAATTACTAAAATAAACAAGTCTTTTTAAAATGTATCTTTAAGCCAGGCATAGAAGTGTGGTCCCAGCTACTCAGGAGGCTGAGGTGGGATCACCTAAGCCCAGGACGTCGAGGCAGCAGCGGGCTGTGATTGTGCCGCCACACCTCCAGCCTAGGTAACAGAGTGAGACCCCATCTCTTAACAACAAAAAAAAGTATCTTTAAACACACAAATTATATATAATTGTTATGTCAATTAGTGTTTGTGCAAATTAATTTTTTAACCTCCTGAAGAACCACCCCCCTTTGATTTTAAAAAGTGACTGATAACCTCTAGTAAACTATTTTAGATACTTTAAGTAATTAGCTGTCCTTCTTTTAAAAATTCTATAATAATCCAGACTTTACTTTTCAATCTGGCTTCTTCATAAATGTTCTTGAAACATATTCAAGAAACTGTGTTCAATGTGTTGAATGTTTTGTTTATAATAATGTTGTACTTCTATTTTATAATCCTACCTACTTAAAACATTCTTAAAATGTATA
>NW_016870280.1:0-1356 GCF_001698545.2 Rhinopithecus bieti | reverse complement strand
AATCCCTTTGCAGATTCCATGAAAACTGTGTTGGTAAACTGCTCCATGAAAACTAAGGTGTAACTCTGTGAGATAAATTCACACATCACAATCAACTTTCTCAGAAAGTTTTTTTCTACTTTTTATCTGAGCTTAATTCCTTTGTCACCATAGGCTTCAATGCACTCCCTAATATCCCTTAGCAGATTCAACAAAAACAGTGTTAGCAATCGGCTCTATGAAAGGAAATATGCCATTGTAGATACCTAGAAAACAGTATTAGCAAACTGCTCCATGAAAAGAGTCCTGTAACTCTGTGAGATGAATTCAAACATCTAAAGAAGTTTCTCAGAAAGCTTCTTTCTTGTTTTTGTCTGAGGATATTTCCTTTGTCACCATAGGCTTCCATTCAATCCAAAGTATCCCTTCTCAGATTACCCAAAAACAGTGCTATCAAACTGATCCATGAAAAGAATCATGTAACTCTGTGTGATGAATTCACAAATCACAAAGCAGTTTCTCAGAATGTTTCTTTCTAGTTTTTGACTGAGGATACTTACTGTTTCACAATAAGCTTCAATGTGCTCTGAAATATCTCATTGTAGATTCCAAGAAAACAGTGTTAGCAAACTGCTCAATGAAAAGAACAATGTAACTCTATGAGTTGAATTCACACATCACAAAGCAGTTACTGAGAAAGCTTCTTTTTGGTTTTTCTATGAAGATAATTCGTCTGACACCATGGGCTTCAATGTACTACAAAATATCCTATCACAGACTCTGCAAAAACATTGTTATCAAATGACTCAAGAAAAGAACAGTGTAACTCTGTGAGAAGATTTCACCTATAAAAGCAGTTTCTCAGAAAGCTTTTGTAGTTTTCATGTGAAGATATTTCCTTTTCACTACAGGCCTCAAGGTGCTCCCAGATATCCCTTTGAAGATTCCACGAAAACAGTGTTAGCACATCCCTCATGAAAAGAAAGGTGTAAATCTGTAAGATGTATTCACCCATCACAAAGAACTTTCTCAGAAAGTTTCTTTCTCATTTAAATCTGAGGATATTTCCTTTGTCACCATAGGTTTCAATGTGATCCAAAATATCCCTTCTCAGATTCCACAAAAACAGTGCTACTAAACTGCTCCATGAAAACCATGGTTTAACTCTGTGAGATGAATTCACACATCACAGAGTTGTTTCTCAGAAAGCTTCTTTCTAGTTTTTATCTGAGAATATTTCCTTTGTCACCATAGGCTTCAATGTGATCCAAAATATCCCTTCTCAGATTCCCCAAAAACAGTGCTACCAAACTGCTCCATGAAAAGATTCACGTAACTCTGTGAGATGAATTCACAAATCACAAAGAAGTTTCTCAT
>NW_016870279.1:0-1353 GCF_001698545.2 Rhinopithecus bieti | reverse complement strand
GTTGAGGAGTGAGAATTGCTTGGGCCCGGGAGGTCGAGGCTGCAGTGAGCTATGATTGCACTGCTGCACCCCAGCCTGGGTGACAGAGCCAGATTCTGTCTCAAAAAAAAAAAAAAAAAAAAAAGGAGGTATATTTTGCATATAGTAAAATGCACCCCTTTCGTGTTTTGCTCTATGAGTTTTGACAAATGCAGACCATCTTACAGCCATGACCATGATTGAGACCAGCCTGGCCAACATGGTGAAACCTCATCTCTATGGAAAATACAAAAATTAGCCGGGCATGGTGGCGAGCGCCTGTAATCCCAGCTACTCGGAAGGCTGAGGGAGGAGAATCACTTGAACCTGGGAGGTGGAGCTTTCAGTGAGCTGAGATTGCGCCACCGCACTCCAGCCTGGGCTACAGAGTGAGACTCCATCGCAAAACAAAAACAAAACAAAACAAAACAAAACAAAACAAAACCCAAACCAACGACGTCCTCCTCCAAAGAGGAAGAGATCACTGTCCTTTGCCGTCAGCCCCTGTGCCTGCTGAAGCCCTGAGCCGCTCCCTGCCTTGTCTCCAGAGTGTCGCCCATGTGAGATTGTACATCAAGTGCCAGCTTGGCTTTGGTGGGGCTGAGCTGTACACGTGTGTTACCAGCACGTATGTGTAAGTGTGTGCGGATGTGAGCATGGAAACCTGTGCATACGTGGAGGCTTGTGTGTTCGTGGAGGGGCTGTGGGACCTGAGGACTCGCCACTGTGTGGCTGGGACCAGCTCTGTCCCTCTCTTTCCAGTCCCTCCGGCCCCTCCGTGTCCACCTGGTCACTGCGTTCACCTACCCATGCAGCCTCAGCTTCTCCCGCCATTTGCCTGCTCCTGCTTCTGTTCCCGAGGGAAGCCCATGGACCCCGTGCTCAACCCATTGTCCGTCTTCCTGAATGTCTCTCCTGGTCCATGGGCCAAACACTTTTATCTTCATTTTTTTTTTTTTTGAGATGGAGTCTCGCTCTGTCTCCCGGGCTGGAGTGCAATGGCCGGATCTCAGCTCACTGCAAGCTCCGCCTCCCGGGTTTATGCCATTCTCCTGCCTCAGCCTCCCGAGTAGCTGGGACTACAGGCACCCACCACCACGCCCGGCTAGTTTTTTGTACTTTTAGTAGAGACGGGGTTTCACTGTGTTAGCCACGATGGTCTCGATCTCCTGACCTCGTGATCTGCCCGTCTCGGCCTCCCAAAGTGCTAGGATTACAGGCTTGGCGCCCGGCTTTTTTTTTTTTTTTTTTTTAAGACAGAGTCTTACTCTATTGCCCAGGGTGGGGTGCAGTGGCGTGATCTTGACTCACTGCAACCTCCACTTCCCAGGTTCG
>NW_016870278.1:0-708 GCF_001698545.2 Rhinopithecus bieti | reverse complement strand
CTCCCTTTTTTTTTTTTTTTTTTTTTTTTTTTTTTTTTTTTTTTTTTTTTTTTTTTTTGAGATGGAGGCTCACTCTGTTGCCCAGGCTGGATTGCAGTGACAAGATCTCAGCTCACTGCAACTGCCGCCTCCTGGGTTCAAGCGGTTCTCCTGCCTCAGTCCCTCGAGTAGCTGGGATTGCAGGCACACGCCACCACCCCTGGCTAATTTTTGTATTTTTGGTGGAGACGGGATTTCACCATGTTGGCCAGGCTGGTCTCACACTCCTGACCTCAAGCGATCCACCTGCCTTGGCCTTCCAATGTTCTGGGATTACAGGTGTGAGCTACCACACCTGGCCTGAGCCACCAGGCCTGGCCTGGTCCTCTTTCCCTACCACTTTGTTCCCCTGAGGTGCCCGGTGACCTTATTATACCAGCCCCAGCCTTCTCTTGCGTTTGCTGCAGAAACTCAAAAGGGGAGCAGAATTAGTACCCCAAATCGCAGCTCTATTCCAGAATCCTCCCAACAGGGAGTGAAGAAAAAACATTTCTGTTTTCTGTTCTCTGTTCTGCAAGGCTATGTTCTTTGCTGGTGGAGTGGAGTGGAGTGGAGTGGAGTGGAGTGGAGTGGAGTGGAGTGGACTACAGGCTTCAAACTGAGCTGGTTAGAATATCAATTCTCCTGTCAACTTGCAGCCAAGTTGTTGAAGTCTTCAAAATCCAAGCT
>NW_016870277.1:0-7335 GCF_001698545.2 Rhinopithecus bieti | reverse complement strand
AAGCTTTCTGAGAAACTATTTTCTGATTTGTGTATTCATCTCACAGCACTACACGATTCTTTTCATGGAGTAGATTGGTAGCATGTTTTGGGGAAACTGAAAAGGTATATTTTGATTGCATTGAAGCCTATGGCGACAAAGGAAATATAATCAGATAAAACTAGAAAGAAGATTTCTGAGAAAATTATATGTGAAGTGTGTATTCATCTCACAGAGTAGCACCTTTCTTTTCATAAAGAAGTTTGTTATTCTGTTTTGTGGAATCTACAACGTGATATTTGGGAGCGAGTTGAGACCTATGGTGAAGAGGGAAATATTCTCAGATGAAAAGTAGAAAGAAGCTTTCTGAGAAACTGCTTTGTGATATGTGAATTCATCTCACACAGTTACACCACTCTTTTGTGGAGCAGTTTGCTAACACCGTTTTCGTGGAATCTGCAATAGGATATTTTGGAGTGTAATGAAGCCTATGGTGACAAATGAAATATCCTCAGACAAAACCAACAAGAAGTTTTCTTTGAAACTCTTTTGTGAAGTGTGAATTTATCTCCCAGAGTTACACTTATCTTATCATGGCACAATTTGGTAGCACTGTTTCTGGGTAATCTGAGAAGGGTTACTTTGAATCACATCAAAGCCCATGGTGACAAAATATCCTCAGATAAAACTAGAAAGAAGCTTTCTGTGAAACCTCTTTGTGATGTGTGAGTTTCTCTCACCGAGTAATACCTTTCGGTTCATGCAGCAGTATGCTAACACTGTTTCATGGAATCTTCAACAGGTTTTTTGGTAGGGCATTGAAGTTTATGGTGACACAGGTTATATCCTCAGATAAAACCAAAAGAAGCTATCTGAGAAACTGCTTTGTGATTGGAGAATTCATCTCACAGAATATCAATTCTTCTCACTGAGCACTTTGGTAACACCGTTTTCTTGGAATCTGCAATGGTATATTATGGAGTGCATTGAAGTTTATGGTGACAAAGGAAATACACTCGGATAAACACTAGAAAGAAACTTTTCTGAGAAAGTTCTTCCTGATGTGTGAATTCATCTCACAGAAGTACACCTTTCCTTTCATGGAGCACTTTGATAACACTGTATTTGTGAAATCTGCAAAGGGATATTTGGGAGCACATTGAGGCCTATGGTGAAATAGAAAATATCCTCAGATAAAAACTAGAAAGAAGCTTTCTGAGAATCTTCATTGTGATGTGTGAATTCATCTTACAGAGCTACATTGTTCTGTTCATTGAGCAGATTGATAACACTGATTTCATGGAATCTGCAATAGGATATTTTGGAGCACATTGAAGCCTCTGGTGACAAAGGAAATATCCTCAGACAAAAGCAAAAGGAAGACTTCTGTGCAATTGTTTTGTGATGTGTGAATTCATCTCTCAAAGTTACATCATTCTTTCAATTAAAATGTTTACTAACACTTTTAGCATGGAATCTGCAATGTGATATTTGGGAGCGCATAGAGGGATAAGGTGAAAAGGAAATATCCCCAGATAATAACCACACAGTTACACTACTCTTTTCATGGAGCATTTTGCTAACACTGTTTTCGTGTAATCTGCACTAGGATATTTTGGAGTGCATTGAAGCCTCCAATGAAAAGGATCTATACTCAAATAATAATGAGAAAGAGACTTTCTGAGAAACCACTTAGTGATGTGTGAATTCATCTCACAGAGTGCCACTTTTCTTTTCATTGAACAGTTTGATAACACCGTTTTCTTGAAATCTGCAATGGGATATCTCAGAGCACTTTGAAGCCTATGGTGACATAGAAAATATCCTCATATAAAATAGAAAGATGCTTTCTGAGAATTCATTTTGTGATGTGTTAATTCACCTAATGGAGTTACACAATTCTTTTCATGGATCAGTTTGGTACACTGTTTTAGGGAAACTGAGAAGGGATATTTTGGATCACTTTGAAGCGTATGATGACGAAGGAAATACCTTCAGATAAAACCGTAAAGAACCCTCCTGAGAAACTGCTTTGGGAAGTGTGAATTCATCTCAAAGAGTTACACCTTTCTTTTCTTTCAGTAGGTTGCTAACATTGTTTTCTTGTAATCTGCAATGGGATATTTCAGAGTGCATTGAAGCTTATGGTGACAAAGCAAGTATCCTAAGAAAAAAAGGAAAGAAACATTCTGAGAAACTGCTTTGTGATTTGTTAATTCATCACTCAGTGTTACACGATTCTTTTATGGATCAGTTTGATAGCACTGTTTTGGGGAATCTGAGAAGGGATATTTTGGATCACATTTAAGCCCATGGTAACTAAAAATATCCTCAGTTAAAACTAGAAAGAGCATTCTGAAACGCTCTTTGTTGTGTGTGGAAATCATCTCACAGAGTACACACTTTCATCTTCATGGAGCGCATTCTACAACCACATTATTCCCACTGGCACTACCAGGGATCTTTGCAGCGACCATTGCAACTATACTTGACCAAGGCTACCTATCCATACGCCTAAACATAAAATCACAAGCTTTCTGAGAAAACTGCTTAGCTGCATGTCTGCCCTTCTTCTCAAAGCGTTAACACTGTCTCTTTCAATTTCTGCGCCCAGTTTCGCTGTCCCCTTTCTTTTGCGAATGCAATGTCTTCTCTTTCGCAGCTCTTCTGCAGTTACTGCTTAAAAGCCCTACTTCTCAGACCGATTTCTGAGTCCTTTGTGACTTTATGAATTCTTCACAGAGACTTAACACCGTGTCCTTCACCTAGCTTCTTCATAGCCACTGTTTTTTCGGGGAACACCAGTCGCGCAGGCATTATCTGCTTATTGCCATTGAAGCCTATGCGTGACACACGGAAATTATCACTGTCCGATAAAAGGCAAAACGAATCTTTCTGAACACGTTCTCCTTGGCATGTTTCAATTCTGCTCATAGGTCCCTTTTTTTCATGGACTCAACTACACCGTGTTGTCATGGAACCCTACAAAGCACGATCCTTTGGGCAGCACATTGGGCCGCACTATGTGGAACCAGGAACTACCTCAGACAAAAACAAAAAGAAGATCTAGAAGGAATCTTTCGCTGAGAAACTGCTGTTGTGATGGGTAATTCAACTCACAGAGTTACCTTGCACTTTTCTCATTGAACAGTTTGCTGACACTGTCTTCCTTAGAATCTGCAATGGAATATTTTGAAGCTATTCGTTAAAAATTAAGATATCAGCACAAGAACTAGAAGAAACTGAAATACTTTGTGATTTGTGAATTCACGCTTACAGAGTTATACTGAAGCTTTCATGAGTTAGTTTCATAGCTTGCTTTTGGGGAATCTGAAAGGGATAATTTTGATCCTTCTGGAGCCCTATCCGGTGAACTAAAGGAAATATCCTCAGAAAAATAAATAGAAAAGCTTTCTGAGAAAGTTTAGCTTTTGATGTCTGAATTCATCTCAACGGAGTTACACTTCTTTTCATACTCGGAACACTTTGTGAATACCTGTGTTTCGAGAGGATCTGCAAGGGATATTTTGGGGTGCATTCAAGGCTATAGTGACAAGGAAATATCCCTCGTAGCAAGACCAAAAATAAACTTTCTGATAAACTGATTTGTGATGCAGGAATTCATTCATCAATGTTACCCCTTGACTCCTTTTCATTGAGTAGTTTGTAACACTGTTTTCTTGCGAAACCTAAGGTGGATATTCTTGGAGCACATGAAGCTTACTCGTGAAAACTAAACATTACTAACTCACCAAAAACTAAAAGAACACATTCTGTAGAATCTGCTCTGTGGATTTGTGCTTTTGAGATTTGTGAATTTATCGTCACAGAGATACCGCATTCCTTTTTGTGGATCAGTTTGATGGAGCACTGTTTCTGGGAAACTGTGTGGGGTATTTTTGAGATCCATTTGAAGCCTATTTTGACGGCAAGCGAAATATCCCTCAGATAAAAACTAGGAAGAAGCTTCCTGAGAAGTCCCTTTGTGTTGTTGGATAATTCACTAAGAGAATTACACTTTCTTTTCAATGGAGTAGTTTTGGCGTTGGTAATACTGGTTTCAGAGAATCTGCATGGGATATTTGGGAGCTCATTGAGCCCTATGGTGAAAAGGAAATATCCTCAGATTAAATAGTGAGAACAAGATTTCTCGAGAAACTGCTTTGTGATTGTGAATTCAATCTCACAGAATTACACTGAGTTTGGTAACACTATTATCTTGGAATCTGACACCTGGGTATTTCAGAGCACCTTGAATGCTTGTTGTGAAAAAGGAAACTATTCTCATATAAATGCTAGAAGAAGCTTTCTGAGAACACCGTATTTGTGATTTCTTAATTCATCTCTACAGAGTTTACACAATACTTTTCATGGATCAGCTTTGTCTAGCCCTATTTTCTTGTGAATCTGAGAGGATCATTTTCAGATCGTATCGAACCCTCATAAGGACGACTAACAGAAATATCCCTCAGAAAAATCCTCTCAGGAAGATGCATTCTGAGAACTGCTTTGTGATTTGTGAACTTCTACCTACACAGAGTTAAACGGAATCCTTTTCATATGTAGTCCCTATGCAACTGTTTTTTGGCGGAATCTTAGAAGGGATAGTTTTCTGGGATCTCATTGAAGCCTGTGGTGACAAAGAAATCATCCTCAGATAAAAAACTAGTAAGAAGCTTCATCGAGAAAGTTCTTTGTTGATGTGGTAATTCACCGTCACAATAAACTCTTACCGCTCTTGTCATGACAAGTTTGCTAACACTATTTTGGGGACATGCAAAGGATATTTTGGGAGCACATTGGAGCGGCCGTATAGCTGAAAACGGATATATACTCATAGGAAATGAGAAGAAAACTTTCTGAGAATGCTGCTTAGTTACGTGCGCCATTTCAACTCAAGAGTTACCACCTGTTCTTTTCATTACCAATATGCTAACCTGTTTCCTTGTATCTGCAATGGGATCATTTTGGAGTGCAGTTGGAAGCTCTATGGTGCCAAAAAATCTCATATAAAAACTAGAAACGAACATTTCCAGAGAAACTGTTTTGTGATGTGCTAACTTCATCTCACAGAGTTGCACATAGATTTCATGTTCAGTTTGGTAGGCAGTGTTTTTGAGGAATACTGAGAAACGAATATTTTCATCGCATTGAAGTTTGGATCGGACCCTCTCGAAAAACACCTCTAGGTACAAAACTAGACCCCGAACGCATTTCTGAAAGTTTCTTTTTGATGTGTGATTTCAACTCATTTTTTAAACACCTTTTCTTTTGAGGGATCTGTTTGTTAACACGGTTTTCGTGAAACCAGCAAAGGGATATTTGGATTCATTGTGGCCTAAATGAATAAGCAATATCCCTCAGATAAAATTATAAAAAGTCCTTTCTGAAAAACTGGCCTTGAGATAACACCATTCTTTTCATTGAGTAGTTTGACACACCTTTTCTTCGTGGAATCTGCAATAGGATATTTGGAGTGCATGGAAGGCTATGGTGAAAAATGGAATATCCTCAGATGAAAAACCAAAAAGAAGCTTTCTGAGAAACTGAATTGTATTGTGTCAATTTTATCTCCAAGGTACACTGTTCTTTTCATTGAACGGTTGCTAACACTGTTTTCTGGAATGTGCAATGGGATATTTTCCAGAGTGCATTTGAGGCTTATGTTGACAAAGAAATATTCCCCAGACAAAAACTACAAAGACTTTCTGAAAACTGCTGTGATTATGTGAATTCATACTCCAGAGTTACAAGATCTTTTCATGAAGCAGTTTCGCGGTAACCTGTTTTTGGAATCTGAAAGACGATATAGCTCTGACTCGCCAGTGCGAAGCCTTTTCCGTGACAAATCGAATAGTCCTACTTACATAAAAACGAGAAAGAAAGCTTTCTGAGAGAACCTTCTTCGTCCGATCGTGCTTAATTCATCTCACAGACGTTCACCATGGATCTCTTTTCATCGGATCCACGCCCTGATGTCCTAACACTCTTCTCTGCGGAATCAAGGATACTTTTTGGATCTCGGCACGTGCTGCGGGGCCGCGGCGCGCGCCTGTGTTTTTTCAAAGGCAAATATCCTCAGATAAAAACGAGAAAAGAAGCTTTCTGAGAAACTGGCATTTTGACTGTGTGAAATGCATCTCCACAGAGATACACTGTTCTTTTCACTAGACATCGCTCATCGCTCTAGACAGTATGCTAACACTGTTTTCTTGTAATCTGCAATGGGATATTTTGGAGTGCATTCAAACTTATGGTGACAAAAAAAATCCCCAGATAACAACTATAAAGAATCTTTCTGAGAAAGTTCTCTGTGTTTTGTGAATTCATCTCACAGAATGACACCTTTGTTTTCCTGGAACAGTTTGCTAACAGAGTTTTAATGGAATCTGCAAAGGGATATTTGGGAACACATTGAGGACTACAGTGAAAAAAGAAATATTCTCAGACAAAAACAAGAAGAAAACTTACTTATAAACTGTTTTGTGATTTGTGACTTCATCTCACATAGTTACACCATTCTTTTCATTGACCAGTTTGATAACACTGTTATTGTAGAATCAGCAAAAGGATATTTGGGAACGCATTGAAGCCTATGGTGCAAAGGAAATATCCTCAGATAAAAACAAAAAAGAAGCTTTTTGAGACACTGCTTTGATATGTGTGAATTCAGTACACTGAGTTACACTATCGTTTTCATTGTGCAGTCTGCTAACACTATTTTCTGGGGATCTACAATGGCATATTTCAGAGCACATTGAAGCTTATTTTGAAAAGGAAATATTCTCAGACAAAACTGGAAAGAAGATTTCTGAGAAACTGCTTTGTGATGTGTGAATTCATATCAGAGAGTTACACTGTTCTTTTCACTAAGCAGTTTGTCAACACTATCTTTTGGAATTTGCAATGGGATAATTCAGAGTGCTTTGAAGCTTATGGTGACAAAGGAAATATCCTCAGGAAAAAAACTAAAAATAAGCTTTCAGAGAAACCACTTAGTGATGTGTTAATTCTTCTCAGAGAGTTACATGATTCTTTTCATGGATCAGTTTCATAGCACTGTTTTTGGACAATCTGAGAGGGGATACTTTTCATGGCATTGAAGCCAATCGTGACTAAGGTAATATTCTCAGATAAAAACTAGAAAGTATCTTTCTGAGGCAGTTCTTTGTGATGTATGAAATTATCCCACAGAGATAAAGCTTTCTTTTCATGGAACAGTTTGCTAACAGACTTTTCATGGAATCTGCAAAGGGATATTTGGGAGCGCTTTGAAGCTATTGTGAAAAAGGAAATATCCTCAGAAAAAAACTATAAAGACGCTTTCTGAGAAACTGCTTTGTGATGTGTCAATTC
>NW_016870276.1:0-1354 GCF_001698545.2 Rhinopithecus bieti | reverse complement strand
TAAATAAAGAAAAAATAAAAAAAATAAAATAGATTTAAACAATAAACTTTCAGGCCGGGCACGATGGCTCATGCCTGTAAGCCCAGCACTTTGTGAGGCTGAGGTGGGCGGATCACTTGAGGCCAGGAGTTTGAGACCAGCCTGGCCAACATAGTGAAACCCCATCTCTACTAAAAATACCAAAAAATTAGCCGGGCATGGTGGCGCATGCCTGTAGTCCCAGCTGCTCGGGAGGCTGAGGCACGAGAATTGTTTGAACCCGGGAGCCGGAGGTTGCAGTGAGCCGAAATCGCACCACCGTACTCCAGACTGGGTGACAGAGTGAGACTGTCTCAAAAAAAAAACAACAAAAACAAAAAAACAAGAATAAAAAAGAATCTAAGAATATAATGTGGGCTTTCTTTATGGAGGAGCAGGCTTTGGGAACAAATTTGAATTCAGAAGATAAGCAGGTAAAATTTATCATACGATTGTGTGGTAATGAGAGTGAAATGGATGTAAGATTTATGATTTCTTTTATTTTCATTTTGCAGTTTAATTGGTTGGGGTCAGATAAGAAGAGGAGTGACAATCAAGCCAACAGTAGATGATGACTGAAGAATACCGGTTAAATAATACATTCGGATGGAGTTGGAAGTTGGAATTTCTCTTAACAACCAAGGGGTTTATTTTCAAAGCAATATTGGGGAATTGATTTCACAGTTCGTTACCTTAGTAGGTAACTGTAAGGTTATTCTCTTTTTTTTTTGGTTATGAAAATTTAGGGACTACAATTAATATAAAAATTGGCATAATGTTGGATTGAGTCTACATTTTGGCAGAAGTTAAGCGTTCCCACATAATATCAAAATTATACATCATGCAGTTTTGGTTTTTTGTTTATTTTCTTTTGTTTTGAGTCTGGCTCTGTCACCCAGGCTGGAATGCAGGGCGTGATCTGCAGCCTCCGCCTCCCGGGTTCAAGCGATTCTCCTGCCTCAGCCTCCTGAGGAGCTGAGATTACAGGTGCGCGCCACCACACCTAGCTAATTTTTGTATTATTAGTAGAGATGGGGTTTCGGCATGTTGGCCAGGCTGGTCTCTCCTGACCTCAGGGTGATCAGCCCACCTCGGCCTCACAAAGTGCTGGGGTTATAGGCGTGAGCCACCTTGCCCAGCCCACATCATACAGTTTGAAATGAAACTTTGCCACAACCAGTCTTTGCTGTAGTACACACATATATCACTGAACCTGCTTGAAATAAAGTTTTTTTTCTTTTTCATGATTGGTATTTGAGTACCTCCAGGCTGAAGGACTGTTGTACCAGTAAAACTTAAAAGGCACAAATTCTCCTTGAAGACCTTCTCCCTTTTC
>NW_016870275.1:0-1929 GCF_001698545.2 Rhinopithecus bieti | reverse complement strand
CCTCGCGCTGCTCTCTTTTAACCTTAAGCACAGCTGAGGTGAGCTGGATCTTCCCAAGGGCCCTCACTGAGCATCAGGCAAGAGTCACAGGTGACAAGTAACCACTAAACAAGGAAATAGAAACAGCGGAGCTGCCACGGGCCTTCCCCGCCCGCCTTCTCCCGTGTGTTCTGAGCTATTTCCGCCCTGGGCCCAGTGGGTTGGCACGGCCTCCAGACACCGTACCCAAATTCTCCATTTCTCAGCCCCTTCCCTCAATAGCTTGCCGGCTTTTCCAACTAGGCCAAGAGGGATGAATCCCACCAGGCTGTTTCCCTGCCCCTTTCTGTTGCCTCTGAGAACCCTAATTCTTCTCCCCTGGTGACTGATGCCAAAATAGCCTCACCTTTTCGGGGAGACCACAACTCCACAGGGACAGCCATATACTTGTGGTATCAAAATAATCAGTTAGTCAAACAGTTCCAACTCTGGGATCAGAATGCCTGGGCTTATTATTATTATTATTGGCTCTTACTATCTGTAAACTTGTTAATATCTCCATGCCTCAGTGTTCTCCTCTTTAAAATGGGGACAATAGTACCACCCCATTCACAGGGACTTGGTGAAGAATAAATAAAATGATATATATAAAACATGTCACACAAAGGTGGCTAAATAAAACTCCATAAGGTTAAATAACTGATGACTTAGCAATACCCAGCCCCGCCCCGGGGCCAGCCCACCTGGGTTTCCTAATTTACCTGGTGCCCCTCCCTACCCACTGACTCCCACCTCAGCCTTTATTCTTAAAACATCGGGGGGGGGGGTGGGGGTGCTCAGAATTATGCCAAAGGCAGTTCTTCTCCAAACGGAAAGCTCCCACGTGGCTTCTTATTTCAAAGCTCAGCATTCATCTGGACTTTGTTATATGGACAGGGGTCCTAGGCCCAGGGAGAAGGAAAGCTTAGGATGGAAACTATTTGGGATATGGCCACAGTGCTCTGGTGGCTGATCATCACAACTGCCTGCTCCTTCCTTATCACTCACAATCCACTTCCAAGTACGTTGTCCCCTCCCTCCCCTCACTGCTTCCGCTCCATATTCTCTTTCTCTCCATATTACAGATACAGAAACGAAGCCTCACAGAGGCCAGGTGACCTCCTTCCCTGGGGAGTGGCAGAGTTGTGCCTGGCCTGCTGTGGGCCCCAGACTCATGCCCTTCCCACCACAGCCCCTGGCCAGCTTGCTGCCTCCCACTCCCAAACTCAACATGCCCCTCCTGGGAAGCAAAACAGGCACCCATTGATTGCAGTCAGCCCTACATGGAGAACTATATGGAGCCCTGTGGGATCTAGTTAACGGTGGATGGATGTGCCAGTCCTAGGAACAGCAAAGCAGGAGGAAGAGCTCCTGAGACAGAGACAGAGAGGGCGAAGTGAGTGCTAATGGCAAGGCAGACAGTGCTCGAAGGAAGGTCCCTGCCCAGAAGACCTACGGGGAGACATCAGAAAGGCAGGGTGGCTGAAATCATGGAAAAGCATGAGCCCTCGAAGGGAATGAGACTATAAGGAGAAGAGAAGACCAAACAAGTTCAGGTGATAGTTAAGGCTACACGTCTGGAGGAGAAATAATAGCAAAGGGAGGGAAAAGAAAATGCAGGGAATTACTGGGCACGTTGTCTCATGCCTGTAATCCCAGAACTCTGGGAGGCTGAGGCGGTCAGATCACCTGAAGTCAGGAGTTCGAGACCCGCCTGGCCAACATGGTGAAACCCCGTGTCTACTAAAATACAAAATTAGCCGGGAGTAGTGGTGGGTGCCTGTAAGCCCAACTACTCTGGAGGCTGAGACAGGAGAATCATTTCAACCCAAGAGGTGGAGGTTACAGTGAGCCAAGATCGCATCACGGCACTGCAGCCTGGGTGACAGAGCAAGACTGTCTCAAAAAAAA
>NW_016870274.1:0-564 GCF_001698545.2 Rhinopithecus bieti | reverse complement strand
GGAGAAAGGGAGGGAGGGAGCCGAGGAAGACGCTCCGATAACCCGTGCGTTTCGTAAGGCTCGGAGCACTTGTACATTTCTGCAGCCGCGCGGCGAGCCATTCACGGCGGCTGCTGCAGCTCCTACTGCATCTTCCTTCTCCTCCTTTCCTCGGGCTCCGGGTGTGTGTATGTGTGAGTGTGTGTGTTTTGCAGGTGTGTGGTGTGTCCGTTTTAATTCTGCCCAGTAGGTGGGACTTGGTGACTTTAGCACCATTTTTTCCTTTTCCTTTTTTTTTTTTTTTTTGCCTCCCCACCGTCTGTTGCAACCCTGCAAAGTCTCAGAGTCGGAGAGCGCGCCTCGCTTCCAGAGTCCCCGGACCCGGCGAGTCAGCGATCGCCGAGCCGGCCACCATGCCCGGCAGACCGCGCCACTAGGCGCTCCTCGCGGCTCCCACCCGGCGGCGGCGGCGGCGGCGGCGGCCGCGATGGTTTCAGACGCTGAAGGATTTTGCATCTGATCGTTCGGCGTTTCAAAGGCAGAGGCCCCCCTCCCCCTTCCCCCTCCCTCGCCGTCTTTGTTTCC
>NW_016870273.1:0-403 GCF_001698545.2 Rhinopithecus bieti | reverse complement strand
GGGCCCTCAGGAAACAGGAGTTTTACAAAAGTGGAGTTTTCCAGGGTTTGTAAGTCTTAGGGCTGGAGAGTCCCTCCAGCTGGCTCCTCCAGTCTGGAGACACACAAAAGTCCAGGATAAGTGTGAACTGTTGGCAGGCTACGTTCATGAATTTCTTCTTTTTTTGAGATGAAGTATGACTCTATCCCCCCGGCTGGAGTGCAGTGGCATGATCTCGGCCCACTACAACCTCCCTCTCCCAGGTTCAAGCGATTCTTATGGCTCAGCCTCCCAAGTAGCTGGTATTACAGGTGTGCGCCACCACGCCTGGCTAATTTTTGTATTTTTATTAGCAGAGATGGTGTTTTGCTATGGTGGCCAGGCTGGTCTCAAACTCCTGACCTCAAGTGATCCACCCGCCTCC
>NW_016870272.1:0-565 GCF_001698545.2 Rhinopithecus bieti | reverse complement strand
TATATATATATATATATGTTGAATGTGCCTCAAGTTTTCTGTGCACATAGGCAGGGCTGAAATACATTTATTCTACATCTCATAGCTTAAAGACCTCACTAACTTCTTTTGCTAAATTCTACTAAAATTTTTCTCAGAAATAAGCAATACACACTGAGAAATGTTATGAGTTTTGTGAGGATTAGTAAATTAATGCCTGTATTGATATGGTGGGATTATATCTAGGACTTGAATCGGAGGGAAAATCCGGCAGCTTTAGTTAAAAATAATAATTATGACAGAGACAGATAACATTTTAAATTTTGATACAAGTCAAAGCAATTTTTTAAAAATCAGCATTGAGATTTTATTATATCAACCACTAATCAAGGGCCAAAACAATTTATAAAGGAATTACACACAGTGTTCAAGTACATAGCTACCATTTCTTTGAAAGATCTATTTTACTATAAATCTGAGTCAAATGGGTATATAAACAACAAAATGCTTCTATCCTACAATGCTTCTATCCTATTTATTAAACATAAGTTAAATAAGTGTAAAATTTTGGAATTGCCACTCATCT
>NW_016870271.1:0-403 GCF_001698545.2 Rhinopithecus bieti | reverse complement strand
ACTTATGAGTGAGAACACGTGGTGTTTGGTTTTTTGTTCCTGTGTTAGTTGCTGAGAATGATGGTTTCCAGTTTCATCCATGTCTCTGCAAGGGACATGAACTCATCTTTGTTTATGGCCACATAGTATTCCATGGTGTATGTGTGCCACATTTTCTTTTTCCAGTCTATCGTTGACAGGCATTTGGGTTGATTCCAAGTCTTTGGTATTGTGAACAGTACTGCAATAAACTTACATGTGCATGTGTCTTTATAGTAGAATGATTTATAATCCTTTGAGTATATACCTAGTAATGGAATTGCTGGGTCAAATGGTATTTCTGGTTCTAGATCCTTGAGGAATCGCCACACTGTCTTCCATAATGGTTGAATGAATTTACACTCCCAGCAACAGTGTAAAAGTG
>NW_016870270.1:0-1345 GCF_001698545.2 Rhinopithecus bieti | reverse complement strand
TACAGTGAAACTCTTTTTTGTGGTAGTATAATGGTAGATATGTGGCTTTAAACATTTGTCAAGACCCACAGGACATAAAATGCAAGAGTGAACCCTAATGTAAACTACAGACTTTGGGTGATAAAGGTATGTCAGTGTAGGTTCATTGATTGCAACATATGTACCATTTTGGTGGGGGATGTTGTTAGTCGAGGAGGCTGTGCATGTTGGAAAGCTGGTGGGCACCTGAGAACTCTCTGTACTTTCCTCTCAATTTTCCTGTGAAACTAAAACTGCTCTAAAAATAAAGTCTATTCTAAAAAACCTCAACAATTAAAAAAAATAAAATGAACAAAATACTTAAACTCAAACTTCACTGAAGAAATACACAAATGGCAAATAGAAATATAAAAAATGCTCAAAATCGTATTTCATTGGGGAATATCAAATTGAAAGATTAATGAGATTCTAGGACACACCTATAAAATCCAAAATGCTGACAACACCATATGGAAATGAGAATGTGGAGCAACAGGAAGACAGTTTGGCGGTTTCTTATTAAACCAAACGTATTCTCACCATATAATCCAGCAGTCATGCTCTTTGATATTTACCCAAATGAATTGAAAACATATGTCCACACAAAATTCTGAACACAGGTGTTTAGAGCAGCTTTATTCATAATTGCCCAAACTAGAAAACAGTCAAGATGTCCTTCAGTAAATAAATAGATAAATAAACTTTCGTGTATCCATACAAAAGAATATTGTTCACTATCAAAAAGAAATGAGCCATCACACCATGAAAATACACTGAGGAAATGTAAATGCATACTATTAAGTAAAAGAAGTGAATCTAAAAAAGATACAGACTGTACAATTCTAACTATATGACATACTGGAAACAGCAGAACTATGAAGACAGAAAAATAATTCATGTTAGCTAGGGACTGCACGAAGGAGGGATGAACTGGAAGAGCACAGAGAATGTTTAAACCATGAAATTATTCAGCATGTTACTATAATTCTGGATACATATCTTTATACATTTGTTCAATATACATTTGTTCAAACCCATAAAATATACAACGTCAATAGTGAAACCTTAAGGTAAACTATGGACTTTGGATGGTAATGATGTGTAAATATAGTTTCATTGATTGTAACAAATGTACCACTACTCTAGTAGGGAATATTGATAGTGAGGAGGCTGTGCATAAATAGGGCCGGAAGTACACAGAAATCCTTTTACATTTCACATGATTTTCCTAAGAACCCAAAACTGCTCTAAAATAAAGTCTATATAAATATATTATGGGGGGCGGAGCAAGATGGCCGAATAGGAACAGCTCCAGTCTCCAACTCCC
>NW_016870268.1:0-705 GCF_001698545.2 Rhinopithecus bieti | reverse complement strand
TTTTCAAAAAACCAGCTCCTGGATTCATTGATGTTTTGAGAGGTTTTCAAGTCTCTGTCTCCTTCAGTTCTGCTCTGATCTTAGTTATTTCTTGTCTTCTGCTAGCTTTTGAATTTGTTTGCTCTTGCTTCTCTAGTTCTTTTAATTGTGATGTTAGGGTGTCGATTTGAGATGTTTTCTGCTTTCTCCTGTGGGCATTTGGTGCTATACATTTCCCTCTAAACACTGCTTCAGCCGTGTCCCAGAGATTCTGGCACATTGTGTCTTTGTTTTCATTGGCTTCAAAGAACTTACTTATTTCTGCCTTAATTTTGTTATTTACCCAGTAGTCATTCGGGAGCAAGTTGTTCATTTTGCATGTAGTTGTATGGTTTTGATTGAGTTTCTTAGTCCTGAGTTGTAGTTTGATTTCACTGTGGTCTGAGAGGCTGTTTGTTATGATTTCCATTCTTTTGCACTTGCTGAGGAGTGTTTTACTTCCAATTATGTGGTCTAATTTAGAGTAAGTGCGATGTGGTGCTGAGAAGAATGTATATTCTGTTGTTTTGTGGTGGAGAGTTCTGTAGATGGTCTGCTCTATCCAGAGCTGAGTTCAAGTCCTGAAAATCCTTGTTAATTTTCTGTCTTGTCATTCTGTCTAATATTGAGATTCGGGTGTTAAAGTCTCCCACTATTATTGTGTGGGAGTCTAAATCTCTTTTTAGG
>NW_016870267.1:0-403 GCF_001698545.2 Rhinopithecus bieti | reverse complement strand
CACCTACCACGCTGATGCACTGGGCCAGGGAGAGCTCCGTCTCGATGGAGATGAGCTGTGAGGAGCTGGTGGCTGGGCGGATCAGGTTGTTGTAACGGGTTTTGTTCAGAAGGTCATCCATCAGCTTCTGCTTGGCATGGGCCATGCAGCAGTCCCCTGGGTAAACACATAGACATGCTTGGCCCTTGTGCAACTGTCCCCCACTGCAACTGACAGCTATGAAGCGGGAGCCGAGAGGGCCAGGGAGCACAGCCACCCTGAGGGCTGGCTGAAGCAGGGAAGGCGCTGGCGGGTCTAGCTCTCTGTGGGGACTTCAAATGACATTAATGACAGAGCTCAGCTACCTCCTCCCATGCCATACCTCTTCTTCCTCCTCCTCTCTCGATCAATTAATAGTATCCCA
>NW_016870266.1:0-422 GCF_001698545.2 Rhinopithecus bieti | reverse complement strand
AGGTGGAGGTTGCAGTGAGCCTAGATCATGCCATCGCACTCCAGCCTGGATGACAGAGTGAGACTCCGTCTCAATTAAAAAAAAGGAAAAGAAAAGAAAAAACTCAGCTGGGCACAGTGGCTCACGTCTGTAGTCCCAGTACTTTGGGAGGCTGAGGCGGGCAGGTCACTTGAGGCCAGGAGCTAGAGACCAGCCTGGCCAACATGGTGAAACCTCGTATCTACTAAAAATACAAAAATTAGCCAGGTTTGGTGGCAGGTGCCTGTAATCCCAGCTACTAGGGAGGCTGAGGCAGGAAAATTGCTTGAACCTGGGAGGCAGAGGTTGCAGCAAGCCAAGATTGCACCACTGCACTCCAATCTGGGCAACAAAGCAAGACTCCTTCTCAAAATAAAGAAAAAACTCAATCATTAATTTACTCT
>NW_016870265.1:0-400 GCF_001698545.2 Rhinopithecus bieti | reverse complement strand
TTTTATAACAAATTTCTTAATTCTGACACAGGCTTCTACAAAATTGTGAGAAAACACTATGGCAACCAACGAAACAACTACTAAATAAAGCTACCATACATTTTATGCACTGATATGCTCATTTTTGCTACTGACTCTTTGAGTGTTCTATGGTATTTAACAGCCATTCTAGGTCTTCTGGAATTTTATTATGTGCACTATGAGCTTTAAAATAAGCAGATAAAATAATTTCTAATATCTAGTAGTAGCTTATATTTTACTGCCTCATATGTGCCATTCAGAACAAGTTTTGAGTTAATATAACTAATATTTGAGTTAGTTTCCTAAGCGGGTAACATTAGGAAATCCATTTCACAAATAAAAAATCAATTACAGTCAGGAGAAATACTTTGCAAAATAT
>NW_016870264.1:0-710 GCF_001698545.2 Rhinopithecus bieti | reverse complement strand
TTTTTTTTTTTTTTTTACTGCAACCTGTTTCATCAGCAAGGTCTTTCTGACCTGTATCTTGTATCAACCTCCTATCTCATCCTGTGACTTAGAATGCCTTCGCCGTCTGGAAATGCAGCCAAGTAGGTTTTAGCCTCATTTTACCCAGCCCCTATTCAAGATGGAGTGGCTTTGGTTTACACACCTCTGGCAAAAGGATCTGATCTAATGAGAATAAACTGCGGGAACTTAGCAGGGCCTGTTTGTTCAGATTCTTCTGCATCCCTGCGTGTTCAGAGTTAAGGATATTCTCTTCCTCCTGGTATAGGGAGGGGACCTCCGGAATGGGAGTCCCATGACCTGCTTCAGGGTAAGATCAGAGAGTCCTTCTGAGCTTTTATGACCTACGTTAAGGAAGAACCGTGAGGGTAAGGTGAAAGTGACCTTCTCACTTACATTGTTTTCTCAAATGCCACAGTTCCAGGTGGAATGTTTCCTGACCCCATCAGGAAAAGCAAAGCAAGGAGAAAACAATTTCTGGGGACAAGACGAGGAGATATAGCAGATGGGGGAGGTTTGTGGTCAACTATATCACTCTTAGAGTCATTCAAGGAATATTTCAGAATTTCTGATAGCACACACCAGGAACAGCCTAATCTCCCTAAAAGGAGTCTAGTTCATTACAGAGTTTACGGCTTCCCTACATTTACTTGTTTCTGACCACAATCATA
>NW_016870263.1:0-403 GCF_001698545.2 Rhinopithecus bieti | reverse complement strand
AATTAGTCATAAATATTCCTGCTAAAGTTAGTTTGTAACTTCAAGTCAGAGATGGAAAATACCAATTGCAAAGAAATAACATTTATTCTTCATGTGAGAACATTTTTTCCAGGCTGCAAAGCTGAATCTTGTTGAATTTAAAGAGAAATGCTTCATTCATGTCCTAATTATCTAAGTTTTATCCTTTTATGTGCATTCAATCCATATATGCATCACAGACCTTCTTTTTCTGTGTTACGACTACAGTTTTCTCACTGTTGTTTTCCTGCCATGTGGTTTCACACGGCATGTTGTAGGTTTTAAGGAGGACATTGGTATTTTTTAATGCACTGAAAAATTAGTTTTGACTGGAAAGTTTGCTTATCAATATAACTTTAAGATTGGCTAATTAACGTAAAAGACA
>NW_016870262.1:0-398 GCF_001698545.2 Rhinopithecus bieti | reverse complement strand
CGCGCCCAGTCAGGGTCTCCCTCGCCCCCTCGGGAGACGCTCCCTGCGTTCTATCCCGCCCCGCCCTGGCGCGCCCCGCAAGCGATGTGACCCCGCCCCCATGCGGTCTCCCCTCCCCAGGACCCTGCCCCTGCCCCCACTTGGGGAGCTCCGGGCATCTCTAAAGCCCTCAACCAGAGTCCTCCAACCCACCCGCCAGGCTCGCGCACCAGCAAAGCGGCCCCACCCGCAGGGACCCCGCCCACCTGTGGCGCTACCCCGCCTCTGCGGCCTCCCCACCGCTAGCGCGGCCCCACATACGACGACCCCGCGTAGGTGCTTCTGCCCACACCCACCCCCCCACCGCCAGCCTCTGCCCCTTTCCCTGCCCCTAGCCGCGCCCCGACCCCGCAGCCCCT
>NW_016870261.1:0-702 GCF_001698545.2 Rhinopithecus bieti | reverse complement strand
ATAGACTTTAAAACATGCATCTTTGAATGATCAGTGTTTAATGTTAATTGATACCTTAACCACTTCCAGGAACGTGTAAAAGGATGAGGATATTAGAAATATTTGAATATTTAAATCCATTTATCCACTGAAAACTTATTTGCTATTTATTGTACCATGAGCAATTATTGATTAGAACACAATGTTTATATAAATTTACACATATATTTAAGTATTTGCTGCTCTTTATTCCCATATTTATCTCCAAATTTATATCTGAAATTACTTTTTTCTGCTTGAATTGCTGAGGAATATCCTTTATGTGTGTATATGTTTGGGTGTGTATGTGTATACATAGATATGTACACCCAATGCATGTCTACTGCTATTGAATTCTATTAGGATGTAGTTTTGTTATATATGAAAGTCTTAATTTCCTTTTAATCCTAAAGAATATTTTGTTGGGTGAAGAATTGTAAGTTGGCTTGTTGCATTTTCTGTTAATGGGTCAGTTATTAGTCCAATTCTTACTTTTATAATATTTCCTCTTATTTTATGTTAGGTTACTTTTAAAAGTTAACTGTTGTCTCGATTTTTAAATTTTTTGTTTGCTTGTTTTCTGTGATGTGTTTAAGTGTATTTTACTTAAATAATCCTGCTTTGGGCTCCTTGGATTTATTGAACATGAAAATTAATATACTTCATGAATTTTGAAAAGTCCAC
>NW_016870260.1:0-1505 GCF_001698545.2 Rhinopithecus bieti | reverse complement strand
TCAAAAGAGATTTACTTTTTTAAAGGACTTTATCTGAACAGAGAGATATAATATTTTTCCTATTGGACCATGGACTTACAAAGTTTCACTTCATTTTAAGAGCAAAAGACCCCATGTTGAAAACTCCATAACAGTTTTATGCTGATGATAATTTATCTACGTGCATTTCAATAAACCTTTTGTTTCCTAAGACTAGATACATGATACCCTTATTGACCGTTAAAAACCACCACTTTTCCCCAATTTACTAATTACAATTGGGCAATCATCAGTAGTAATTGAGTCCTCATTTTATGCTAAATGTTATACCTAACTCTTTGGGAGATACAAAGGAAATAGCAATTATGGCTTTGCCCTCTAGGAGATACAGGACAAATACAGGAGAATACAGCAACCCAAAGTGACAATATTCTATACAAGAATGTAATCACTAAGCAGGAGTCACAGCCACACAACTAAGATGCATGGTATCCAAAGTGCAGCTGGAGACAGGAAAGCTGCTTGGGGATTCTCCCAGCAGAACCTTTTAGCTCCAAACACCTGCGGTGGGACCTGGTGACTCTGAGAGAACTGCAGCTCAGAGCAGAGAGCTGTAGGGAACCCTATCCCTCACTAGTCATGAGGTGAGCTGAATGGAACCATCTCTTCCTTGTGATTCAGGGATATTGACTTTTCAGCAGCCTGAGTTCAGGTTCCTTCGCCAACTTTCTAAGGAATAGCTAAATCTACATAACTTAGCATAAGGTTGATTGTGGAAAGTAATGGCTAATTTTATGAGAGGTGGGTCTGGTTGTCCTGAAGTCCTGAGCTTTGGCTTTGGCTTTGCACTCTCTTTCTTTCCACACTTCTTTCTTTCTTCTTTCCCTTTTTTTTTTTTTTTTTTTTTTTAAGAGATAGGGTCTGTCACCCAGTCTGCAATGCAGTGGCACAATAATAGCTCACTGCAGCCAGCCTTGAACTCCTGGGCTCAAGTGATCCTCCTTTCTCAGCCTCCTGAGTAGCTGCAACTACAGGAGTGCACCATCACACCTGGCTAATTTTTTGTTAATTTTTATTCTTTTTGAGTAGAGAAAGGGTCTCACTATGTTGCCCAGGCTGGTCTCAAATGCCTGGCCTCAAGTGATCCTCCTACCTTGGCCTCCCAAAGTGCTGGGATTACAGACATGAGCCACCATGCCAGGCCCACAATTTCCTTCTTAATCTTTTCACTTTCTTGTTATCAGGAGTGCTGAATTTAAGACATCCTATTGAGGAGATAAAAACAGTCAATCAGCTTCTAGATACACAATTGAAGACGTGGGAGGCTTTAGAAAATAGAAACACTGATTCATTGTTTGCAGCCTTCATATATACATGTATGCATGAAGCATTTATTCAATTAACATTTGTTGAGTGTTTTCCTCGTGGTAGCTACTGTGTTGGATTTGGGGATATAGTGCATGGTATGCTCAGTATTCTCCACTCTCCCAAACCTGTTCTATTCCATCCAGTCCTCAAATGCAAAA
>NW_016870259.1:0-1067 GCF_001698545.2 Rhinopithecus bieti | reverse complement strand
GACATGAGCCACCATGCCTGGCCTCTGCCTGGGAAATAATGTTTTTTAAAAAAGTAGTTATGACCAATGATATTAGCCTCATGGTAGTCTGTGACCAGGACGAGAGTATATGCATTTACCGCTTGGGTTTTTTATTAGATTGGGACAAATGTTAACGAAACAGAACAGTAGAAAATTAATGTATTTTTAAGAAAGATAACGCTGTAATTCAAGGTGAGAGAGTTAACCCGGCTTACAGCAGGGTACCATTTCCCTCTTCCCATGGAGTTTAAAACAGTTCACTCACCATTCTAGTCTAACCTTACCTTCCTCCCCACAACAAAGACAGCCGGGAGTTGGAGAAGACAACGGGCTATATTCCTGGGACTGTGCTTTTTCTAGGCAATTTGAAGCAGTGCTTTTCAGGGGCCTTCCTCTGTGGGAATCCTGCACCCCCATCTCTCTCTCTCTCTCTGTTTTTTTTTTTTTTTTTTTTGGGAAAATCTTGCTCTGTCGCCCAGGCTGGAGTGCAGTGGTGTGATCTCTGCTCACTGCGACCTCCACCTCCTGGGTTCAAGTGATTCTCCTGCCTCAGAGTTTTGAGTAGCTGGGATTACAGGCACCTGCCACCATGCCCAGCCATTTCTGTATTTTTTTTTCTGGTAGAGACGGGGTTTTGTCATGTTGCCCAGGCTGGTCTCGCACTCCTGACCTCAAGGAATCCACTCGCCTCGGCCTCCCAAAGTGCTGGGATTGCAGGTGGGAGCTACCATGCCCAGCCCTATCTCTTATTATTTTTTATTCCCCAAATATGTACAATTGCAATATATTAATTTTCATTTTTTCTTTTATTTCATTTTTTTACTTTAAGTTTCAAGATACATGTGCAGCAAATGCAGGTTTGTTACACAGGTATATGTGTGTCATGGTGGTTTGCTACACCTATCAACCCATCACCTGCATGCATTAGCTATTTATTCTGACACTCTTCCTCCCCTTGTCCCGCCCCTACAGGCCCTGGTATGTGCTGTTCCCCTCCCTGTGTCCATGTGTTCTCATTGTTCAACTCCCACTTATGAGTGAGAACA
>NW_016870258.1:0-1073 GCF_001698545.2 Rhinopithecus bieti | reverse complement strand
ACCATGCCCGGCTGCTATTTTTTTATTATTTTTTAATTTTTTTAATTTTTTTGAGTCGGAGTCTTGCTCTGTTGTCCAGGCTGGAGTGCAGTGGCCGGATCTCAGCTCACTGCAAGCTCCGCCTCCCGGGTTCACGCCATTCTCCTGCCTCAGCCTCCCGAGTAGCTGGAACTACAGGCGCCCACCACCTCGCCCAGCTAGTTTTTTGTATTTTTTAGTAGAGACGGGGTTTCAACGTGTTAGCCAGGATGGTCTTGATCTCCTGACCTCGTGATCCGCCCGTCTCGGCCTCCCAAAGTGCTGGGATTACAGGCTGGAGCTACTGTGCCCCGCCTATTTTATTATTTTTGAGACAGTGTCTCCTTCTGTTGCCCAGGCTGGAGTGCAATGGTGCACGAGCTTGGCTCACTGCAACCTCTGCTTCCTGGGTTCAAGCTATTCTCCTGCCTCAGCCTCCCGAGTAACTGGGATTATAGGCACATGCCACCACGCCTGGCTAATTTCAAATAATATGGTGAAATAATAAGGTTTCACCATATTTGCCAGGGTGGTCTTAAACTCCTGACCTAAAGTGATCCACCCACCTCGACCTCTGAAAGTGGTAGGATTACAGGCGTGAGCCACTGTGCCTGGCCTATTTTATTTTATATATGTATGTATGTATGTATTTTTAGAGATGGAGTCTTGCTCTGTCACCCAGGCTGGAGTACAGCAGTGCAATCTCCACTCACTGCAACCTCTGCCTCCCGGGTTCAAGCAATTATGGTGCCTCAGCTTCCTGAGTAGCTGAGATTACAGGCGCGTGCCATGACACCTGGCTAATTTTTGTATTTTTAGTGGAGATGGGGTTTCACCGTGTTGGCTAGGCTGGTCTGAAACTCCTGACCTCAGATGATCCTCCCGCTTCGGCCTCCCAAAGTACTGGGCTTACAGGCATGAGCCCCTGCACTGGCATGAAATTTTTAATTTAAGAAACAATAAATGTTTATGGATAGATGTTAAAATTAATTTTTTTCAGATCAAAATTATGTCCATTAAAAGCATATATGTCAATTGGCCGGGCGCAGTGGCTC
>NW_016870257.1:0-1504 GCF_001698545.2 Rhinopithecus bieti | reverse complement strand
GAGGCGGGGGGATCATGAGGTCAGAAAATGGAGACCATCCTGGCTAACACGGTGAAACCCCGTCTCTACTAAAAAATACAAAAACTAGCCATGCGAGGGGGTGGCGCCTGTAGTCCCAGCTACTCGGGAGGCTGAGGCAGGAGAATGGCGTAAACCTGGGAGGGAGAACTTGCAGTGAGCTGAGATCGCGCCACTGCACTCCAGCCTGGGCGACAGAGCGAGACTCCATCTCAAAAAAAAAATAAAAAAATAAAAAATAAGAAAAGAGCAGTTTCCACTCATAGGTGGGAACTGAACAATGAGATCACTTGGACTCGGGAAGGGGAACATCACACACTGGGGCCTATCATGGGGAGGGGGGAGGAGGGAGGGATTGCATTGGGGAGTTATATATGATATAAATGATGAATTGATGGGTGCTGACGAGTTGATGGGTGCAGCACACCAACATGGCATAAGTATACATATGTAACAAACCTGCACGTTATGCACATGTACCCTAGAACTTAAAAGTATAATAAAAAAAAAAAGAAAAGAAAAGAAAAGAGCAGTTTGTTCACAAAAGGACTTTGACAGAGCTCCCGTCTCAAGGTATTTGTTCTTTCTACTTCTTTTTTTTTTTTTTTTTCTTTTGAGACAGAGTCTCACTCTGTCGCCTAGGCTGGAGTGCAGTGGCACGATCTCGGCTCACTGCAAGCTCCGCTTCCCAGGTTCTCGCCATTCTCCTGCCTCAGCCTCCTGAGCAGCTGGGACTACAGGCGCCCACCATCACGCCCGGCTAATTTTTTGTATTTTTAGAGACGGGGTTTCACCGTGTTAGCCAGGATGGTCTCGATATCCTGACCTTGTGATCCACCTGCCTCAGCCTCCGAAAATGCTGGGATTACAGGCGTGAGCTACCACGCCTGGCCTCTTTCTACTGTTAATATTTGAGCTGTTCCCCAAAATTTTAGGGCAGTTTTGAATTCCACGTGGCTTAAAAAAAATGGGAGTATATTCTTTCTCCTGTGTTGTCTAACAGTTTGACCCTAGATCTGCAAGCAGCTGTCTAAATTTCAAATACAATCCAAACAAACAGATGAGGATTTCACTTGAAAACATTGTACACACCATCATTCACTGCAGTTTACGTCCAGGCGGGGACTCCCTTCTCCAAAGGCGTTTTTTGTTTGTTTAAGTTCTAGGGTACATGTGCGCAACATGCAGATCTGTTACATATGTATACATGTGCCATGTTGGTGTGCTGCACCCATTAACTTGTCATTTACATTAGGTATATCTCCCAATGCTATCCCTCCTCCCCTCCCCCACCCCACGACAGGCCCCAGTGTGTGGTGTTCCCCACCCTGTGCCCAAGTGTTCTCATTGTTCAATTCCCACCTATGAGTGAGAACATGCAGTGTTTGGTTTTCTGTCCATGCGATAGTTTGCTCAGAATGAGCAACTAAGTTCAACAAAGGACATGAACTCATCCTTTTTTATGGCTGTGTAGTATTCCATGGTG
>NW_016870256.1:0-264 GCF_001698545.2 Rhinopithecus bieti | reverse complement strand
CTTTTCATGGAGCAGTTTGATTGCTCTGCTTTTGGGGAATCTGAGAAGGGATATTTTGATCCCTTTGAAGCCTATGGTGACACAGGAATTATCCTCAGGTAAAACAAAAAAGAATCTTTCTGAGAAGGTTCTTTGTGTTGTGTTAATTCATCTCGCAGTGTTACACCCTTCTGTTCATGGAGCAATTTGCTAACACTTTTCGTGGCATCTACAAAGGAATATTTGGGAGCGCAATGAGTCCTATGGTGAAAAAGAAATATCCTT
>NW_016870255.1:0-1500 GCF_001698545.2 Rhinopithecus bieti | reverse complement strand
TAAATAGCTCATATTGTTTTGAGATATGTTCAATCAATACCTAGTTTATTGAGAGTTTTAGCATGTTTTAGCATGAAGGGCTGTTGAATTTTGTCAAAGGTCTTTTCTGCATCTATTGAGATTATCATGTGGTTTTTGTATTTGGTTCTGTTTATATGATGGATTATGTTTATCAATTTGTGTATGTTGAACCAGCCGTGCATCCCAGGGATGAAGTCGTGGTGGATAACCTTTTTGATGTGCTGCTGGATTCAGTTTGCCAGTATTTTATTGTCAGACTCATATTCTTTTTTTTTTTTTTTTTTGAGATGGAGTCTCGCTCTGTTGCCCTGTCTTGAGTGCAGTGGCCGGATCTCAGTTCACTGCAAGCTCCATGGACTACAGGCACCCGCCACCTCGCCCGGCTAGTTTTTTGTAGTTTTAGTAGAGATGGGGTTTCACCGTGTTAGCCAGAATGGTCTCGATCTCCTGACCTCGTGATCCGTCCGTCTCGGCCTCTCAAAGTGCTGAGATTACAGGCTTGAGCCACCGCGCCCGGCCCAGACTCATATTCTTAAAGCAGCCTTTTCAGACTGACCTCCTTCCCCACTTGTAAAACAATCTGGCCACTCATTGTTTTCACCTTCCTTGTATTTCTGACTTCATGGAACTTCTAAGAAGCATCATTTAAATTCGTCCTCTTTCTCTCTCCCCCCACCCCACCCCACTCCAGCACTCTATCTCCCTTATCCCCACCCTTGGCAGGGTGGAACAATAAAGTCCTTTGATATTTGGGCATTTTAGAGCCAAGTCATTCAGGAAGGGAACAGTGCTTCCTTTTTTTCCAAAGCAAAAGTGCTTTCTCTTGTCTAAAGCAGGTGGAACCCTTTATTCATAGGATTGTTGATCCATAGAACTCTAAATGCTGGTGTAAACATTTCTGGCATTTGTATTTAAAAGAGTTCCTTAAGAGTGGGGCCCATGTTGACTTAAAAAATGTTGAGGAGAACATCTAACAGTGGCCATCACCAACTTGATTTATAAGTAACCTTTATGAACAAATATCCATTTGAGAAAGACTGCCCCAGCTGGTAGCCTGAACAAGCCTGCTTTTCTCCTTGACTTGGGATTTCCTTACCTTGGTTATTGGCCTTCCCTGTACCACAGGAGTTCACTAGTCCTCAAATTTAGCTGTAAAAGCTGGAATGACCAGAAGCTTGGTTCTGGACTCTTGATTCTCTTCTGTTTGGATTCTCTACCTCTGTAATCATATCTAGTTTAATTGCTCTCTATTGCTTAACCTCAATATACTGATGACTCCCATATTTGTATCTTTAGTCTGATATCTTTCCTGAGATCCATACTCATATATGCAGCTTCCTACCTATCTCTTTACATATAAATATTATGTATCAATATTACATATAATATACGCACAGATTATGTATGTATTTATACATGTATGTGTATACGTGCACATATATGCACATATATACATTGTATATACACACATTATGTATA
>NW_016870254.1:0-1506 GCF_001698545.2 Rhinopithecus bieti | reverse complement strand
TTTGATATGGAGTCTCCCTCTGTCGCCAGGCTGGAGTGCAGTGGCACGATCTTGGCTCACTGCAACCTCCGCCTCCCAAGTTCAAGCGATTCTCCTGCCTCAGCCTCCTGAGTAGAGTAGCTGGGATTGTAGGCATAGTATGCCACCACACCCAGCTAATTTTCATATTTTTTTAGCAGAGACAAGGTTTCACCATGTTGGCCAGGCTGGTCTCAAACTCCTGTAGCCGAGACTACAGGCGCATGCAACCACACCCGGCTCATTTTTTTTTTTTAGTAGAGACGAGGTTTCACCATGTTGGCGGGGATGGTCTACTGACCTCGTAATCCACCTGCCTCGGCCTCCCAAAGTGCTGGGATTACAGGCGTGAGCCACCACGCCCGGCCGGCCCTTACCTTGTCTTATATGTGAGCTTGACAACCCTTAAACCAGTCCACACAGCCAAGATGTGATTGAGTCCAAAGCATGACAGGTGAAGAAGATAGTTGGGGCCAGGCACAGAGGCTCGTACCTGTAATCCCAGCACTTTGGGAGGGCAAGGCAGGAGGGTCACTTGAGCCTAGGCCTCCAAGACCAGCATGGGTAACATAGCCAGACCCCATTTCTACAAAAAAACAAAACCCACAAAACAAAACAAAAAGACAACACAGTTGGTTCCATTGACAACGTCTGATTACTCCTTTCTACAGGAGGCTGTTGATGTTTCTGACACTAAGTGAGGGTTCACGTTTTGTGTTGTATATACTTTTTTTTTTGAGATGGAGTTTCTCTGTCGCCCAGGCTGGTGTGCAATGGCATAATCTAGGCGCACCGAAATCCATGCCTCCCAGGTTCAAGCAATTCTCCTGATTCAGCCTCCCAAGTAGCTGGGATTACAGGCACCTGCCACAACGCCTGGCTAATTTTTGTATGTTTAGTAGAGATGGGGTTTTGCCATGTTTGCCAGGCTGGTCTCGAACTCCTGGCCTCAAGCAATCTGTCCACCTCGGCCTCCCAAAGTGCTGGGATCACAGGCGTGAGCCACCGCGCCCGGCCTTGTGTTACATACTCTATGAGTTTGAACAAATGAATAATGGCATGTATCCACCATTACAATATCATACAAAATAGTCTCACTGCTCTGAAAATCCTCTGTGCTCTGCTTATTCATCCCTGTCTCTCTCCTTCCTAACCCTTGATCACCACTGAACTTTTCACTATCTCCATAGTTTTGCCTTTTCCAGAATGTCACATAGTTAGAACCATACAATATGTAGACTTTTCAGATTGGCTTTTGTCAGGGAGTAATATGCATTTAAAGTTCCTACATGTCTAGACCGGGCGTGGTGGCTCATGCCTGTAATCCCAGCACTTTGGGAGGCCAAGGCGGGCGGATCATCTGAGGCTAGGAGTTTGAGACCAGCCTGACCAACATGGAGAAACCCTGTCTCCACTAAAAATACAAAATTAGCCGAGGCTGAGGCAGGAGAATCACTTGAACCTAGGAGGCAGAAGTTGCAGTGAGCC
>NW_016870253.1:0-1073 GCF_001698545.2 Rhinopithecus bieti | reverse complement strand
GCAGGGAATTGCTTGAACCGGGGAGACGGAGGTTGCAGTGAGCCAAGACTGTGCCACTGCACTCTAGCCTGGTGACAGAGCAAGACTCTGTCTCAAAAAAAAAAAAAAAAAATGCTAGCACCTTCTATAATCCAGGTACTATTCTTTTTTTTTTTTCTGATGCCCAGGCTGGAGTGCAGTGGCACAATCTTGGCTCACTGCAACCTTGGCCTCCTGTCTTAGCCTCCCTAGTAGCTGGGACTACAGACACGTGCCAACACACCTGGCTAATTTTTGTATTTTTTGTAGAGACAAGGTTTTGCTATGTTGCCCAGGCTGGTCTCAAATTCCTGGGCTCAAGTGATTCTCCTGCCTTGGCCTCCCTAAGTCCTGGGATTAAAGGTGTGAGCCACCCTGCCAGGCCCAGGTACTGTTCTAAACGTCACACACTTGCTACCCTACAACACGTCTATGCTGGCAATATTATTGTCACCATCATGCCTGTGTTATGGGTCAGGAAACAAAGGCATAGCGAGGTTAAGTGATTGACTTAAAGTCATATCTAAATAAGCAGAAAGGCTAGATTTGAGCTCGGACAGTCTAGCCCCAGCTTCCAAGCTCATAACTAATAAATACTACCCTGCTGCTTGGCTAAGTGAGGGGCAAGGCTGATTATCAGCATTTAGGTTGCAACATATGATCCAGTTTGATTTGGCGAAATAAACACAGATTTTAGGAATAGATAGCCCTGAGTTTGAACATCAGTGACTTTCCCCAATCGTAAAATGCAAAGAAAATCCATATCCAGGCCATGCGTGGTGGCTCACACCTGTAATCCCAACACTTTGGGAGGCCAAGGTGGGCAGATCACCTGAGGTCAGGAGTTCGAGACCAGTTCAGCCAACATGGTGAAACCCCGTCTCTACTAAAAATACAAAAATTAGCTGGGCATGGTGGCGGGCACCTGTAATCCCAGCTATTTGGGAGGCTGAGGCAGGAGAATCACTTGAACCGAGGAGGCGCAGGTTGCAGTGAGCCGAGATCACACCATTGCACTCCAGCCTGGGCGAATAGAACAAAAGTCCATCTCAAAA
>NW_016870252.1:0-673 GCF_001698545.2 Rhinopithecus bieti | reverse complement strand
TTTCCTCCTTTCGTTAAGATAAACTCTCCAGTAGACAACCTCTCCCACTAATTGTGTATTAGCAACGTATTTTATCTTGAGAGCTTGTACACTGGGCTCTTAACGTGGTGTGGAAGGTAGCCTGTTACAGTGCTGGATTCATAAAAGGGCCTTTATGGTTTGTGAAAGAATATCTGTGTGCTTAGGGAGGAAACTTTTTGATCTGCAGAAAAGCCAGAAGACATCTAGGTAAGACCGCGATATCAAATCTACGTTTTTTGGGGAAAGTTGGGCAGTGAGACTGCTTAATCGCAACCAATGTGAGTTTAAAGGGTGTATGTTCACTTTTGTAGAAGTTCAAAATGTACTGACGATTGTTTGCTTATTTTTTGTTTGTTTGTTTAAATCTTAAAGGAATACTGTCGTCTGCATTTTTACAATTTTGTTTTCTTCTATTGAACCGATTACAGTGGATATAGAGTTTTATTATATAGCGAAATCTTTGTAAACTGCCACAGAAAGAAAGTGTTATTTAGAAGGGAAATTGACAAGTTTTAAAGAGTAATTGTACAATCATTTGAGGACAGAGGAACACTGCATTATACTAATAAGGGTTTAATTACCAAAAAAAGTTTAATGTTGCTTTGGAAGGAATATTAAGTAAGTTGTCTTTGTCTCTTACTTTTTAATTTAG
>NW_016870251.1:0-671 GCF_001698545.2 Rhinopithecus bieti | reverse complement strand
TGAGGCCTTCGTTGGAAACGGGATTTCTTCATATAATGCTAGACAGAAGAATTCTCAGTCACTTCTTTGTGTTGTGTGTATTCAAGTCACAGAGTTGAACCTTCCTTTAGACAGAGCAGTTTTGAAAAATTCTTTCTGTGGAGTTTGCAAGTGGAGATTTCAAGCGATTTGAGGCTAATCTTTGAAATGGAAATATCTTCGTGTAAAAACTACACAGAATCATTCTCAGAAACTGCTTTGTCATCTGTGCGTTCAGTTCACAGAGTTTCACCTTTCTCTTCATAGAGCAGTTTGGAAAGACTCTGTCTGTAAAGTCTGCAAGTGGATATTTAGACCCCTTTGAGGCCTTCGTTGGAAACGGGATTTCTTCATATAACGCTAGACAGAAGAATTCTCAGTAACTTCTTTGTGTTGTGTGTATTCAACTCACAGAGTTGAACCTTTCTTTAGAGGGAGCAGAGGTGAAACACTCTTTTTGTGGAATTTGCTAGTGTAGATTTCAAACGCTTCGAAGACAGTGATAGAAAAGGATATATCTTCGTATTAAAAGTAGACAAAATCATTCTCAGAAAACTCTTTGTGATGTGTGTGTTCAACTCACAGAGTTTAACCTTTCTTTAATCGAGCAGTTTGGAAATACACTCTTTGTAAGTCTGCAGGTGGATATTTGT
>NW_016870250.1:0-1070 GCF_001698545.2 Rhinopithecus bieti | reverse complement strand
TTTTAATGCAAATACCCTACTGTATTAGTTTGCTAATGAAGACATACCCAAGACTGGGTAATTTATAAAGAAAACCGATTTAATTGACTTACAGTTCAGCATGACTTGGGAGGCCCCAGGAAACTGACAATCATGGTGGAAAGAGAAGCAAACACGTCCTTCTTCACATGATGGCTGGAAGAAGTGCTGAGCAAGAGGGGGAAAAGTCTCTTATCAAACCATCAGATCTCATGAGACTTACTCACTTTCAAAAGAACAGCACTGCAAAGACCGACACCATGATTCAACTACCTCCCACTGTGTCCCTCCTACAACCCATGAGAATTATGGGAGCTACAATTCAAGATGAGACTTGGGTGGGAACACAGGCAAACCATATTAACTACTCAAAGACCCAAATTATATTTTTTATGCTTTATTATTACATAGTTTTGTTCTTTTATGTATTTTAAACATTTTCCTGATTTTCATATGTTGAATATTGCAATTACTAAAATTATTGGCTTCTACATTCTATTGTCCTTCTCTGAGATTCTCATACGTGTGAACTGAATTTTCAATATTCTCTTAATGAATCTATTGTTTGGAAATGTAAAAGCAATCCATTCAGTCCATATTATAAAATTTAATTCTTCTAGTTTAGTGAGGCTTCTTTTATTTAAAAAATATACAGCTGCAATAATTTACAGCTTTTTATGTTCATTAGAGGTTTGATTTGTACTTCTGAGATCAAAAGAAATTTTCTTCAACTCATGATACTAAGTTGAGTTTAATCTGCTTGCCACAAGAGCCAACAGCAACTTCATACAGTGAGTTCTGCAGTTTGAAATAAATGGTGTCAAGTAAATAACAAGAAAAGGAAAAGAAAAAAAAATAGAAGTATAAGTGCATTCTCAACTTTGTGATTGAGACTAGAAAGAAAATTCTACATGCTTATCACTACGTAAATATCTTGACCTCTGTGAGTAATTTACTAATCTGATCAAAAGAAAAAAACTTTCAATGAGTGGCAGAGAGCTCACCAATTTCTTTTTAATAAATCAAGAAAAAAATGTGAAGTGCTTGGAATA
>NW_016870249.1:0-670 GCF_001698545.2 Rhinopithecus bieti | reverse complement strand
CACCTGGTGATGGGCCCAGCACTGATGATTTTAGCTAATGTTTTAGGGAGAGATGTGTGTATGGGAGGGGAAAGTTATTGTCTATTTTAATTGGGTGGTACTGTATTTTGTAAACCTCCAGTTTTCATTTCACTTGGTCCACACAGGAATCTTACAAGGTAGAAAGAACAAATGTTTTTACACCAATTTTACAAGTAAAAAACAGATTTGAGGAGGTTAATTAATTTTCCAAGGTCTTTTTTGTTTGTTTGTTTTGAGATGGAGTCTCTCTCTGTCGCCCAGGCTGGAGTGCAGTGGCGCGATCTCGGCTCACTGCAAGCTCCTCCTCCCGGGTTCACGCCATTCTCCTACCTCAGCCTCCCGAGTAGCTGGGACTACAGGCGCCCGCCACCATGCCCGGCTAATTTTTTGTATATTTAGTAGAGACGGGGTTTCACTGTGTTAGCCAGGGTGGTCTCAATCTCCTGATCTCGTGATCCTCCCGCCTCGGCTTTCCAAAGTGCTGGGATTACAGGCGTGAGCCACCGGGCCCGGCCATTTTTCCAAGGTCTTGTATCTGGCTAGCGACAGTCAAAGGAGAAGCCAAATCTACTTTCTCCCAGTCTAGATCTTTCTACTATGAAGTACTGTCTCCTTATAAGTGGTACACTGCTAGAGCTTTTGATTTTGA
>NW_016870248.1:0-628 GCF_001698545.2 Rhinopithecus bieti | reverse complement strand
TATATAATAAACATATATAATGATATATATAATATATCCTATATAATATACAAGAGAGGGAATAGGGGATTTATTCTAGGAATTGACTCAAATGATTATGCTGTCTGAAAAGTCCTATGATATGCCAATATGCCATCTGCAAGCTGGGGAATCAAAGAAGCCCATGATATAATTGAGTAAGAGTTCAAAGGCCCGAGAAACAATGGAGACGATGGTGTAACTCTCAGCGAGAAGCCAAAGGTCCGAAAACCTGAGGGGCTGCTGGTGCATATTCCAGAGTCCAGAGTTTAAGAACCTGGAGTTCTGGCCGGGCGCGGTGGCTCAAGCCTGTAATCCCAGCACTTTGGGAGGCCGAGACGGCCGGATCACGAGGTCAGGGGATCCAGACCATCCTGGCTAACACAGTGAAACCCCGTCTCTACTAAAAAATAAAAATAAAAAAAAAACTAGCCGGGCGAGGTGGCGGGTGCCTGTAGTCCTAGCTACTCGGGAGGCTGAGGCAGGAGAATGGCCTAAACCTGGAAGGCGGAGCTTGCAGTGAGCCGAGATCCGGCGACTGCACTCCAGCCTGGGCGACAGAGTGAGACTGCGTCTCAAAAAAAAAAAAAAAAAAAAAAAAAAAAAAAAA
>NW_016870247.1:0-707 GCF_001698545.2 Rhinopithecus bieti | reverse complement strand
CCTTCCTTCCTTCCTTCCTTCCTTCCTTCCTTCCTTCCTTCCTTCTTTCTCTTTCTCTCTCTTTCTCTCTTTCTCTCTTTCTCTCTCTCTCTCTCTCTCTCTCTCTCTCTCTCTCTCTCTCTTTCTTTCTTTCTTTCTTTCTTTCTTTCTTTCTTTCTTTCATTTGTTTGTTTTGTTTGACAGTCTTGCTCTGTCACCCAGGTTGGAATGCAGTGGTACAATCTTGGCTTACTGCAACTTCTGCCTCCTTGGTTCAAGCAATTCTCCTGCCTCAGCCTCCCAAGTAACTGGGATTACAGGTGCCCACCACCACGCCTGGCTAATTTTTGTATTTTTACTAGAGATGGACTTTTGCCATGTTGGCCAGGCTAAAGACCACCATTATCTTTCATACTAAAAATATTGAATGATTCACAAGCAGTATAATACTCCATTTGCAGTTATTTCTGCAAATGGAGAGATAAGAATTGGAAGTGAACAGATGGTTATAGATCTTGATTTTTGTTTTAATTGCTTTCCAAATATCACAGAGAATGAACCAATTTTCTCAATAATATTTGTTCTGCAACAATGGTCTGAGAGTCAAGTTTGTCAATAAGGCAAAGATTTTTTGGGGGTTTCATGGGGGTTTTTTTTTTTTTTTTTTTTTTTTTTTTTTCTCAAATGGTTTACAAAAGCATAGCATGAAATTGACTTATTTATTTGCA
>NW_016870245.1:0-2461 GCF_001698545.2 Rhinopithecus bieti | reverse complement strand
ACTCTGTAAAATTATAAAGAATGTGATCAGAATAAAGCCTTTTAATTTGTATTTGAGAGAGATTTTACCTTTGGATCCATATATGATACATTTGTCACAAATTAAAGGCAACTCAAAATGTGCTTTAGATAAAATATCTTTTGGAGCAGACAAAATCACCAGCCAGTAAACTTTGCCATTCTGCAGGTTTAGTGGTCTTGAATTTCCATCTAAATTATAGAGTCACTAAGACACTTATATTGAATAAAAAATGAAAACAACAGAAATAACAAAAAACACCCAGGTGATACGGCTTGTCCCTGTGTCCCCACCCAAATCTAACCTTGATTTATAATAATCCTTATGTATTGTGGGAGGGACCCAGTGGGAGGTGATTGAATCATGGGAGTGGGTTTTTTTAATCACATGCTGTTCTTATGAGAGTGAGTAAGTCTCATGAGATCTGATGGTTTTCTAAAGGGAAGTTCCTCTGCACAGGCCCTCTTGCCTGCTGCCATATAAGACGTGCCTTTGCTCTTTCTTTGCCTTCTGCCATGATTGTGAGGCCTTCCCAGCCATGTGGAACTGCGAATCCATTAAACCTCTTTCCTTTATCAATTGCAGTGTCAGGTGTGTCTTCATTAGAGAATGGACTAATACAGTAAATTGGTACTGGGAGTGGGACGCTGCTATAAAGACACCCAAAATGTGGAATTAACTTGGGCATCTTGCCTGCTGCCATGTAAGATGTGCGTTTGCTTCTCATTAGCCTTCCGTCATGATGGTGAGGCCTCCCTGTTCATGTGGAACGGTGCATCCATTAACTTCTTTCTTTTATAAATTACCCAGTATCAGGTATATCTTTATTAGCAGCATGAAAATGGACTAATACTAATTCACGAGAGTCTGCCAACAGACAGACAATATTAATATATACAATATTCAAAACCCAGGAAAGGATGAAAGAGGCAAAATTACTAAGAAAGAATGGATCATACACTAAAAGTTACCATCTGCTGAAGTCTAGAGCTATTCCTCAAGTAAGTACTATAAGATAAACCATGGAAAATGCTGCAATAAATACAAACTAAAGTTGTCATTTTGAAAAGAGAGAAAGTGATCATGCCCAGTTGAAAATATCAGTTTAAATATCAGTTTAAAACCTCTTAAAGTAGGTGATATTTGAATTAAACAATATTATAAAATTCAACAGGCATACAGTAAATTTCTCAGCATGCACAAAAGGACAGTTGTTTTCTAATATTTTAAACTCATCCCCTGAACTTTTTTCATTAAACAGGTTAGTATAAAATTGTTCCTATTCAGAATTAGTAAAAGGGAAAACTGAACTGAAATAATCTAACAAATTTAAGCATATCTTCCTGGACAAAATAAAGAATACCAAGAAAATTCTGAATTCATTCTTCAAAACCATCCACAATTTAGAAAGATGTAACTTATATCCACCAAAGCAGTGACAATTAATCAATAGATCTTTAAAACAACATTTTGTAAAAGCTAAAATATTATTTACAAAACAATTTTGTGGAAAATTTTCTGATTTTCCTTTAACCATGAAGAAATCATCATAGTATGTTTAGTGATGTCTATGTCATTTATGAAGTTAAATATCACAATTATGTTCAAGATTTCATTATTTAAGCCTCAAACTGCTTTCTGAAATAAATCAATATATTGATTTTTAAAAGTAAAGAGTCAGGGAATATGTAAATAATAAGATGATATATACATTTAATGAAAAAAGAATATAATCCCAACCTGAAGATGTTTACAATTTCAATCTTGTATTTTTATCTCTAGTATCTAGAGAAAAGCTATAAACTAGAAAAAAGTTAACATAATCTACATACCAAGTATCATTATTTATTACTTGAATGCCTATTTAATTATGCTGTTAAATATTTACATTGGCTATAGCCTAAATAGTTGCATAGTAATAAGCCTAAGCCATCACTTTCTTTGTACGCCTGATAGGCATTTAGCTTGTTTCCATTATTCTCAGGTCACAAAAGTATCTGAGATGAACACTGAAACATTTAATAAGCATAAGTTTCCAGTACAGTATTGACATTTCTGGGTCAAACAAAATGGATGATGTTAGTTATCAATCCCCAACTACTTTCCAGAAAAGTCACACACTTTTCTTCTCCCACTAGGAGATAATATGGTGCCGGTTTTTGCATACTCAAAGCGGTTTTGATAACTGCCAGCTCTTCCCTAAGTAACTCCACTCAAAACTGTTTTCTGATTCATTAGGTTAAATGGAAGAATGAATAGGCCATAAGCCAAATAAAAGGATACCCTGATCTATAATAGTAATGAAGTTTAAGAGTTTAGCAAGGCTGCTGCTAATAATAGAAACATCATAATTCCCTTGTACTTAGGGAAAATGGAATTAGCGTTGGAGTTTCCCAGATATCACTAGAGAAAGTCATTATTATTGAAAAGTATATAAAAAAGA
>NW_016870244.1:0-673 GCF_001698545.2 Rhinopithecus bieti | reverse complement strand
AAAAAAAGAAAATTGCATACGTTGAGTAAAGAAATGAGTCGAGCCTAAACTAACGCAATAGAGGTGCTATAGGAGAAAAGAGATTTAGCAGACAGGTGTGGCATGGCTGAATTAGAGGGAGGTGGTCAGAGCAAAACACGGGGAGTTAGGCTCCATGAGAGTTTTCCAAATTGAACAACTAAGAACCTCTGAGTTCCATTCACTGAAACCACAGATAAAGAAAACAATAGCATTCTTTACATTCTTAGTATAAGAATCTAGTATCTAATGTTAAACTATAAACCTATTCTTAGGATAGGATAAGATTCTTTAAAATATATAGGTTGTGGGCCGGGAGCGGTGGCTCACGCCTGTTATCCCAGCACTTTGGGAGGCCAAGGTGGGTGGATCACGAGGTCAGGAGATCGAGACCATCCTGGCTAACACGGTGAAACCCCGTCTCTACTAAACATACAAAAAACTAGCCGGGCGCGGTGGCGGCACCTGTAGTCCCAGCTACTCGGGAGGTTGAGGCAGGAGAATGACGTGAACCCAGGAGGCGGAGCTTGCAGTGAGCTGAGATCGCGTCACTGCACTCCAACCTGGGCGACACAGCGAGACTCCGTCTCAAAAAAATAATAATAAATAAATAAAAAATAAAAATGAAAGAATATATATATTATATTTACATATA
>NW_016870243.1:0-266 GCF_001698545.2 Rhinopithecus bieti | reverse complement strand
GGCTTTGTTTCTTTTTCTTTTTTTTTTTTTTTGAGACAGAGTTTCACTCTGTCGCCCAGACTAGAGTGCAGTGGTGCAATCTCGGCTCACTGCAAGCTCTGCCTCCCAGGTTCACGCCATTCTCCTGCCTCCGCCTCCCGAGTAGCTGGGGCTACAGGCGCCGCCGCCTCGCCCGGCTAGTTTTTTGTATTTTTTTTATGGATGGGGTTTCACCGTGTTAGCCAGGATGGTCTCCATCTCCTGACCTCGTGATCCGCCCGTCTCGG
>NW_016870242.1:0-2985 GCF_001698545.2 Rhinopithecus bieti | reverse complement strand
ACCCGAGGCCCCAGCCCCGGCCGCGCCTGCACGGTGGGGTAGAGCGAGGGCGGGGCCGGGCCCTCCTCCTCGTCCTCTTCCTCCTCCTCCTCCTCCTCTTCCTCCTCCTCTTCTTCCTCCTCCTCCGCCATGGGCTCGGCTGGCGCGCGCAGGTGCCCGGGGCTGGCGTCGTCGGGCAGCCCCAGGCCGCGGCCCTCCAGGCTCTTCTGCTTCCACTCGCTGATGAGCTGCTTGGAGCGCGAGGCATCCAGTGGCACGTGGATGGTCATGTGGCGGCGCGCGGGGTCGTCCAGCGACGGCGCGCTGGCCCGGGGCAGCGTGTGGCTGAAGGTCACCATGTTCTCCTTGGCCATGGGGCTGCGCGGGGCCAGCAGGTCCACGTCCACGCTGGCGCGCTTCAGGCTGCCCAGTGAGGTCTTCTCGCGGGCCACGGGCCGGGGCGCGCCCTCCAGCCGCCCCGGGGGCCCCAGCTCGTCGGTGCTCACCGACTTGTTCTGCTGATAAACCGAGTCGTGGCCCCGCTGCGTCAGGGCCCGCAGCGCGTCCTTGGCGGGGGCCGGGGCCGCGGGCTTCTCTGCAGGTGGGGCCTGGAAGTTGCCCACCGCGTGGCAGGCCTGGCGGGGAGAGGGGTCTGGGGGTGAGGCCTGGGGCTCAGACGGTTCCTCTCCTCTAATCGTGGGGGGCTTTGGGCCAGGGGAGGGGGGTGGCAAGCCCTTGTCCAGTGGAACCAGTTCCCACCTCAAGGTCGCTGACCCGGCATATCTGGCAGGTCTGAGCCCACGAGATTCTGACTCCAGCATTCCAAGGGTGAGACACTTCAGCACCCATGCCTTCCCCCTAAGACCCCGGGCACCCATGCCTCCCCTCAGACACCCTGGGCACCCGTGCCTCCCCCCTCAGACCACCAGCCTTCCCCGGCAGACCCCCTAGGCCTGCCTCCCCCCTCAGAACCCCTGGGCCAGTCTCCCCACTCAGACCCCGTGGGCACCCATGCCAACCCCCCTCAGAACCTGCCGCTCACCAGGTAGGCAGCGATGCCTGCTCCGATGAGGAAGCCGGCATACACATCCACCGGGTGGCTGCGGTACTGTGTGATCTGCGTAAGCCCGCACACGCCCGCGGCGATGGCAAAGGCGAAGACCAGGATGGGTTTCAGCAGCTTGGTGGTGTCCGAGATGACGGAGTTGAAGTACATCTGGGGGCATGGGGGTTGGGGTCAAGGAGGGCTCCCTGTGGGCCAGCAAGAGACCCTGAGCAGGGCAGAGGGGGGCTGGACTCACCGACACGTAGACCGCAGCGAAGGCCGACAGTGTGGCATGCTGCGACGGGAAGGTCTTCCTGTAAGAGGCGTCCAGCGTGAGCCCCACCCACCCGGGGACCCCAGTTCCAGTGGCCTCGCTGTGCCTCTGTTTCCCCACATGTTCACGGGGTGGAAGGAACACGAGGGTGGAAGAGGGCTCCCAGCCAGGGGAGTTGGGGCTCCAACTCACCGTGCAGACAGGATGGCATGGGTGTCGTGGCCGGAGCAGATGTCCTGCGTGATGTAGGGGTTGACCTCGCAGGACGTGCCCAGGAGAGTGTAGTTGGGCTTGCAGACGGTGAGGAAGAAGGGAGTGTGGTAACCCGTGGCCAGCTGGATCACGTCTGTCACCAGGGCTGTGGCGCACAGGCCAAACACGTGGACACCTGCGGGGCAGAAGGCTCGGCCAGGCGCGGAGCTGGGGACCCGGGACAGCCCCAGCCCTGCATGTGGACTCGGCTCAGGGTTGGGGCGCATCTGGTAACTCACCCACAAACCGCACGGTACGCCGCAGGAAGGAGTTGAAGTTGCAGCCACCGGCGTTGATGCTGCCCTCCGTCCCGGCGGGCCCCCCAGCGCGGCCCCACAGCCGGGACTGCAGGCAGTACAACATGCCCTCGGCCACCATGATCTGCCAACAAGGAGGGAGCGCTCAGGCCGCAGTGCCCACAGGGAGAGGGCGCTCAGGCAGACTGCCAGCCATGGTGCCCACAGGCTGGCAGAGGCCCCAGTGTGGGTGCTCACCGAGGCAGCAGGGGCCGCGAAGGCCAAGCTGAGTAGCATCAGCAGCGGGATGAGCTCCTCGTTGGTCTCCACGTAGGGCATGGAGAGAGTGCGGTCATAGCACTGGAAGCCCACGTTGGCCGGCTTGAAGAGGTCGGTCAGCTCCAAGAAGTACAGGGATACGATGGAGGAAGCCACTATGGGAAGCTGTGGGCACAAGGCCGGCCAGGTTCACCCTGCTCTCCCGCATGGAGGCGTCTGTCCAGTCCTCCATGAAGTCAGGGCCATCCACGGTCTCATTCACCCACCCACAGATCCAACTCACTCCCAGCCACTCTTTCCCCCATGAATTATTCATCCATCCATAACTCGACCATCTACACACCACACAGCCACCCACCCACCCACCCATCCACCCAAACACCTATGCCCCCAACATCCACCCACTCACTGACCCATCACCCACCCATCCACCCACTGGGAACCATCCATCTATTCATCTACCTACCCACCCATCATCCATTCCCCCATCCTCCACCCACGCACCCGACGGTACCCATCCATTTATCCACCCACCCAGCTGTCCATCCATTCATCCATTCATTACCCAGCCACTCATTCATCCATCCATCCATCCATCATCCACCCACACACCCAACAGTACCCATCCATCTACTCACCCACCCACCCATGTATCCACCTACCCATCCATCCACCTAACTGTCCATCCATCCATCCATCCATTACCCAGCCATTCATTCATGCATCCATCCATCCACCCATCATCCAACCATGCACCCAACGGTACCCATCCATCTACCCCCCCACCCAAATGTCCATCCATCCACCCACCCAACCACCTATCTACCCACCCACCCACTCTCCCATCTATCCACCTACCCATCCATCCATCCAACTGTCCATCCATCCATCCATCCATTCATTATCCATCCATCCATCCA
>NW_016870241.1:0-706 GCF_001698545.2 Rhinopithecus bieti | reverse complement strand
TTTTGAGATAGAGTCTCGCTCTGTAGCCCAGGCTGGAGTGCAGTGGCATGATCTCGGCTCACTGCAAGCTCCACCTTCCGGGTTCACGCCATTCTCCTGCCTCAGCCTCCCTAGTAGCTGGGACTACAGGCACCTGCCACCACACTCGGCTAATTTTTTGTATTTTTGGTAGAGATGGTGTTTCACCGTGTTAGCCAGGATTGTCTTGATTTCCTGACCTCATGATCCGCCTGTCTCGGCCTCCCAAAGTGCTGGGATTACAGGCGTGAGCCAGCACGCCTGGCCTCACTTTTAATCTTTAATTTTTTTTTAAATTAGGGCCAGAAAAATTTTTATGTACATATGAAATATGGCATTTATTGATGTATAATAACATAGTACATGCTTACTGTTTTTATATATTGCTGAGAGTATCCATTTAAATAAAGTAATAATGGCATGATGCCTGCTAATGATTTTCAGATGATTTATTTTGGCAAATTATAAAACTGCATTTTTCTGTGAACAGTATGTGAAGAAGATACTGTGTTTTATAAGAGCGGATTTTTTATTTTGTGTAAATTTAATGTATACCTTATACCCTCACTCCTCTTACTCCCCTTTTAATAGAGCCCATGAAATATTTTAAGTAGGTCATTATTGTCAAATATAAATTTCTATGTTTTGTACTTCTTGGATAAGCTTTTTATAGTTTCCTTATACATAT
>NW_016870240.1:0-656 GCF_001698545.2 Rhinopithecus bieti | reverse complement strand
TTTTGAAGGAAAAAACAGAAAAGAGAGAGAGAGACTGAGACAGAGAAAACCGTGACAGAGAATCAGATATAATAAATTTTAAAACGTCATTCAAGCCAGGGATCCTGTCATCCCCATAACACCTTTCTAAATTAGTCAAGTCCCAATAATTTTAATCCAGTTTAGGTAAGATTTATTTTACTTGTGATTAAATAGTCTGGATTATTATTGCAGTCAATGGGGGATTTTAATTAGGTGTTACATAATCAAATGTACATTTAGAATGATAATTCTGCAGCAGAGAGGAAGACGAATTGAAGACAGGAAGTTAGAAATGAGATTTTTGCCATAATCACAGCAAGCAATGCTACTGTCTACACTAAGGCACTGATTCCCAGGGGGTAAAAGTGACAGAATTTAATACGCAATTATTTGCAGAATCAGAGGAGAGGGAAAACAAGAGTCTAAAGTAATCCTTTGAATCTTTTCTTGAGAATTTGGTTTGTGATATCGCTATTTGGAAAGATGAGGAATAAAGAAGGAATTTACAGCTTTGAACAGCAATAATGATAGTTTATTTCCAGGACATGTTGAGTTTGAGGTATCTGTGACCTATGAAAATGTAAAAGATAGTTGAGATAAAGATTTGAGTATCAGTAGATAGAAGTCTGTGCTTT
>NW_016870239.1:0-706 GCF_001698545.2 Rhinopithecus bieti | reverse complement strand
AGAGACAGAGAGAGAGAGAGAGAGAGAGAGAGAGAGAGAGAGAGAGAGAGAGAGAGAGAGAGAGAGAGAGAGAGAGAGAGATACTGACTCTGTTTGGGAGAAAGCAAACAAAGAGAACAAAAGTCTCTGCCTGGTAATCCAGAGAATTACCTCAGATCCAGTCCAAGACCATCAAGGTGCTAGGTCTACAAGTCTGCAAGAACCACAGTGTTACTTGGCTTGAGGTACCCCCTAAAACAGCTACAACTTAGATCACAACACCCACTTCCTTTCAAATATTTGGAAGGGCTTTTCAAGAAGTACAACTACAAATAAACCCAGACAGTGAAGACTACAATAAATATCTAACTCCTCAATACCCAGATATTAATATCTACTATCATCAACACAATGCGGGAAAACATGAACTCACCAAATGAAATAAGTAAGAAACCAGAGACCAATTCTTGAGAAACAGAAATATGTAAATTTTCAGAAATTTTAAAATAGCTGTTTTGAGAGAGCTCAAAGAAATGTAAGATAACGCAGAGGAGGAATTCATAATTCTGTCAGATAAATTTAACAAAGAGACAGAAATAATTTAAAAGAATAAAACAAATTCTGGAGCTAAAATGCAATTGGCATACTGAAAATGTATCAGAGTCCTTTAATAGAAGAATTAATTAAGCAGAAGAAAAAATTACTGAGCTGGAAAACAGGTTATTTG
>NW_016870238.1:0-270 GCF_001698545.2 Rhinopithecus bieti | reverse complement strand
CCGAGACGGGCGGATCACAAGGTCAGGAGATCGAGACCATCCTGGCTAACACGGTGAAACCCCGTCTCTACTAAAAAAAAAAAAAATACAAAAAACTAGCTGGGCAAGGTGGCGGGCGCCTATAGTCCCAGCTACTCGGGAGGCTGAGGCGGGAGAATGGTGTGAACCCGAAAGGTGGAGCTTGCAGTGAGCTGAGATCCGGCCACTGCACTCCAGTTTGGGCGACAGAGCGAGACTCCGTCTCAAAAACAAACAAACAAAAAAAACAAA
>NW_016870237.1:0-1220 GCF_001698545.2 Rhinopithecus bieti | reverse complement strand
CACCATTTCTATAAAAATTTAAAAATTGGCCGGATACAGGTGGCTCACGCCTGTAATCCCAGCACTTTGAAAGGCCGAGGCGGGCAGATCACTTCAGGTTAGGAGTTTGAGACCAGCCTGGCTGACATGGTGAAACCCCGTCTCTACTAAAATACAAACATTAGCCGGGTGTGGTGGCATTTGCCTGTAATCCCAGCTACTCAGGAGACTGAGGCAAGAGAATAGCTTGAACCCAGGAGGCAGAGGTTGCTGTAACCGAGAACCCGCCACTGCACTCCAGCCTGGGCGACAGAGCGAGACTCTGTCTCATAAAATAAAATAAAATAATTAAAATAAAATAAAATAAAAGATAGGGTTTCATCTCTTCTAATAATAAAAAACTAGCTGGATGTGGTGGCACACAGCTGTAGTCCCAGCTACTCACAAGGCTGAGGCATGAGAATCCCTTGAACCTGGGAAGCAGAGGTTGCAGTGAGCCGAAACCATGCCATTGCATTCCAGCCTGGGCAACAGAGAGAGACTCTGTCTCAAAAAAAATTTAAAAAGGCCAGGCGTGGTGGCTCATGTCTAGAATCCCAGCACTTTGGGAGGCCGAGGCGGGCAGATCACTTGAGGTCAGGAGTTGCAGACCAGCCTGGCCAGCATGGTGAAACCCCATCTCTACTAAAAATACAAAAAATTTAGCCGGGCATGGTGGTGCATGTCTATAGTCCCAGCTACCTGAGAGGCTGAGGTGGGAGAATGGCTTGAACCCAGGAGGCAGAGGTTGCAGTGAGCCAAGATTGCACCACTGCACTCCAGCCTGGGCGACACAGCAAGACTCTGTCTCAAAAAAAAAAAAAAAGAAAAAAGAAAAAGACCAGGCGCAGTGGCTCATGCCTGTAATCCCAGCACTTTGGGAAGCAGAGGCGGGCAGATCCCCTGAGGTCAGGAGTTCAAGACCAGCATGATCAACATGGAGAAATCCCATCTCCACTAAAAATACAAAATTAGCCGGGCATGGTGGCACATGCCTGTAATCCCAGTAATCCCTACTCGGGAGGCTGAGGCAGGAGAATCGCTTGAACCCGGTAGGCGGAGGTTGCAGTGAGCCAAGATCGTGCCATTGCACTCCAGCCTGGGCAACAAGAGCAAAACTCTGTATCAAGAAAAAAAAGAAAAGAAAATAATTTTTATTTTTTTTTTGAGATGGAGTCTTACTCTGTTGCCCAGGCTGGAGC
>NW_016870236.1:0-270 GCF_001698545.2 Rhinopithecus bieti | reverse complement strand
GAAAACAGCTTTGTGATGTGTGAATTCATCTCACAGAATTACACCATCCCATTCATGGAGCAGTTTGGTAGCACTGTTTTTGGGGAATCTTAGAAGGTATATTTTGGATCGTATTGAAGCCTAGGGTAACAAAGGAACTATCCTCAGAGAAAAACTAAATAGAAGCTTTCTGAGAAACTTCTTCATGATGCGTGAATTCATCTCACAGAGTTACATGATTCTTTAAATGGTGGAGTTTGCTAACACTGTTTTCGAGGAATTTGTAAACGA
>NW_016870235.1:0-1078 GCF_001698545.2 Rhinopithecus bieti | reverse complement strand
TTTTGAGACAGTCTTGCTCTGTCTCCCAGGCTGGGGTATGGTGGTGCGATCTCGGTTCACTGCAACCTCTGCCTCCCAGGTTCAAGCAGTTCTCCTGCCTCAGTCTCCTGAGTAGCTGGGATTACAAGCGGGCACCCACCATGCCCAGCTAATTTTTATATTTTCAGTAGAGAGGGGGTTTCACCATGTTGGCAAGGCTGATCTCAAACTCCTGACCTCAGGTGATCTGCCCACCTCAGCCTCCCAAAGTGCTGGGATTACAGGCGTGAGCCACTGCACCTGGCCGGACATAAAAATTTCACTCCTAGTTATACACACAAGAGAAGTGAAAACAGGTACACACAAAAACTCAGGCACAAATGTTCATAGCAGCATTATTCATAAAACCCAAAATTGAAAGCAACTCAAATATCCATCAGCTGATGAATGGATAAATTAAGTGTGACATAAGGCACAATGGAAAATTAGCAATAGAATAAGTAGTGATATAGGTTACATTATAGATGAACCTCGAAAACATTGACCTAAGTGAAAGAAGTCAGTCAAAAGTAACCACAAATGTAAGATCTTATTTCCATGAAATGTTCAGAATAGTCAAAACTACAAGAGACAGAAAATAGATTTAGCAATTGCCTAGGGCTGCAGGGAGAATGAGGAAGTAAGAAGTGATTGCTAGTAGGTACAAGTTTTCTTTTAAGGACAATAGAAATGTTCTAAAATTAGATTATGGTGATGGTTGCACAATGCTGTAAATACCTTTCACAACATTGAATAGATGCCTTAAACTGGCGGACTTCATGGCATGTGAGTGACATCTTTTTTTCTTTCTTTTTTTTTTTTTTTGAGAAGTAGTTTTGCTTTTGTCGCCCAGGATGGAGTGCAGTGGTGCGATCTCAGCTCACTGCAATCTCTGCCTCCCAGGTTCAAGTGATTCTTCTGCCTGAGCCTCCTGAGCAGCTGGGATTACAGGCACATGCCACCATGCCCAGCTAATTTTTTGTATTTTTAGTAGAGACGGGGTTTCATCCATGTTGGTCAGGGTGGTATTGAACTCCTGACCTCAGGTGATCCGCCCCCC
>NW_016870234.1:0-671 GCF_001698545.2 Rhinopithecus bieti | reverse complement strand
TAAGTGATCTCATCTGATTTTAACTAGTCTTATAAATTTTGCATAAGTGATAAGTAACTTAACATAAAATAAAATATCTTGCACCATCTCTCAACGAATAAGTTTTATGAAATTATAAACTGGTTACTAGGGAAAACTACTGATACAAGGTAACAAAGATGTTGCATATTTGGAATTACTTGCTGTGTTTCATGTTATCAGAAAGAAAAAAATCTCTTATTTCTTAAAATAATTTACACATTTCTGTTGTAAGTAGACTTACGGAAGAGCTAGACAGGCTCTTAACATGGCACCTTGTGTGTAGAAAATAAACAATAAATGCATGTTGAATGCATGAATGCATGTTTGGAACTAATTGGATTATATATTGATACAACAAACCACATATACAATACAGAGATTTAGTTTGCACTTTAGCTGGCTAAATCTAGATATTGAAATGTTAGAAAATCTATGAGTAAGAACGTTAAAGAGTTTGTAGTTCTAAAAGCTCTGAAGTCAATCACTGAGTTACACAACTATAACTCTTATTTTCTTTTTTTTTTGAGACGGAGTCTCGCTCTGTCGCCTGAACTGGAGTGCAGTGGCTGGATGTCAGCTCACTGCAAGCTCCACTTTTCGGGTTCACGCCATTCTCCTGCCTCAGCCTCCCGAGTAGCTGGGAGTACAGG
>NW_016870233.1:0-781 GCF_001698545.2 Rhinopithecus bieti | reverse complement strand
CTCCGTCTCAAAAAAAAAAAAAAAAAATCACAAAATACTTTTCATTTACGTAATGACAAATGCCTGACCTAAAACCCAGGCAGGGACAGACACCAATCTGTGTATGTAGTTCTTTGGTCACTAGGACAAATAGTTCAGTAATCTAGTATGGAATTCTACCCTATTTTAGTATCTACCCTACTATTATGGCATTCAAAATGCCATATCCACTCCTGGTTTAAGTGGCACTGATTTGTATACTGGGGAGAAAACTTCACAATTTTATGTAAGTGTTTACACTGCATCTTTTTCCTTTGTTTAGAGTTCCAGGCCACAAGCCTCCCCTGGTAGACAACAATGTTTTCATAACTGCAAGCAACAAGGTAGTTCCTAGCCCCTCTGCTCTCTAGTCAAGGTGTTACACACTGCCCAGGGAGAGGGAAATTCTCTCTGCAGCTGTGGCAACAGCTGTCACCAGGAAGCTAGAGCATCTCTACACCCCCTCCTCAGATGGCACTGAAGAACATCTGTAAGTCAGGCACTTTTAGCTTGGAGCCTGTTATTTAAAAATTTTTTGTGGGTATGCAGTAGGTACACACATTTATGGTGTACATGAGATGTGTTGACACAGGCATGCAATGTGAAATAAGCACAATATGGAGAATGGGGAATCCATCCCCTCAAGCATTTATCCTTAGTGTTACAAACAATCCAATTACACTCTTAGTTATTTTAAAATGTACAATTAAATTATTGACAGTAGTCACCCTGTTGTGCTATCAAATAGTAGGTTTTATTCATT
>NW_016870232.1:0-785 GCF_001698545.2 Rhinopithecus bieti | reverse complement strand
CATGTCTGTGAACCTCGAATTTCTTCTCTGCTATCCCTCCTCCAAAGGTAACTACCATCCCTGCATTTTGTGTTTATTTTTATTGGCAGTTTTGTTTTGTTTTGTTTTAGACAAAGTCTCACTGTCCAGGCTGGAGTGCAGTGGCATGATATCATCTCACTGCAGCCTCCACCTCCCGAATTCAAGTGATTCTCATGCCTCACCCTCCCGAGTAGCTGGGATTATAGGTGTGGACCACCACATCCGGTATATTTTTTTTCACCTTTTTTTTTTATTACGCTTTAAGTTCTAGGGTACCTGTGTACAACGTGCAGGTTGGTTACATATGCATACATGTGCCGTGTTGGTGTGCTGCACCCATTAACTCATCATTTACATGAGGTATTTCTCCTAATGCTATCCCTCTGCCATCCCCCCACCCCATGACAGGCCCCCATGTATGATGTTCCCTGTGCTGTGTCCAAGAGTTCTCATTCTTCAGTGCCCACCTATGAGTGAGAACATGCGGTGTTTAGTTTTCTGTCCTTGCAATAGTTTGCTCAGAATGATGGTTTTCAGTTTCATCCATGTTGCTACAAAGGACATGAACTCATCCTTTTTATAACTGCATAGTATTCCATTGTATATATGTGCCATATTTTCTTAATCCAGTCTATCATCGATGGACATTTGGGTTGGTACCAAGTCTGTGATGTTGCAAATAGTGCCACAATAAACATATGTGTGCATGTGTATTTATAGTAGCATGATTTATAATCCTTTGGGTATATACCCAGTAATGGGAT
>NW_016870231.1:0-1078 GCF_001698545.2 Rhinopithecus bieti | reverse complement strand
AGCCACCGCGCCCGGCAATTTTTGTATTTTTAGTAGAGACAGGGTTTCACCATGTTGGCCAGGCTGGTCTTGAACTCTTGACCTTGTGATCTGTCCACAGGTGATGGAGTGAGACTCTGTCTCAAAACAAACAAATAAACAAACACAAAACTGGTGAAAAATGTAAAAAAAAAAAAATGACTACCTCTCAGGAAGGTACTAACTGGGAAGAGGCATGAGGAAAATTTCTCGAGTGGTGGAAACGCTATATGTTGAACACCGTAGTGGTCTCATGGGTGTATACAGGGATAGAAATTCATCCAGATGCACAAATTGTAAATTGAGCCTCAACAATAAAATGAAGTATTAATAGTATTGAAGACTGTTCTCGGGCTTTGATCCACTGGCCACAACTTCTTGTTGGTCTAAGACCTTCATGCTTTATGTTTAAGTGTAGTAACACTCACGCTCTATGTTTGATTATAGTAACACTCACAGAAGGGTGGCTATTGCACCTTCGGAGCTGGGTTATGGCTGACCTCCCGGGCTCTGGGCAGCTACCATGGTGCCCCACCTACAGGAAGAAGAGAGGAGCCAAGATTGAAAGGGAGTATTAACTCACGGAAAGGACAGGATTTACTAGCAGGAAAAGGAAAAGTTTTATGTAAAGCACATGGCACAGGGCTAGGAACCTTGTGCTTCCTCCTTAGGGCTTTCTGACTCATGCTTCCCTCTGCTCCGTTTCAAGGTCTTTGCACACCTGCCTCTTCTTGGTCCCAGGGCCAAGGTGCCTCCTTAGAGAGGGCTTCCCTGATGCTTCACCAAACATGGCACCCACCTCTACTCACTGCCATTCTGCTCCATTTCATTCCTAAATCACAATTTGCAATGATCTCTCTTTTGTATTTGTTGACTTGTCCCTGACTCTATTTTAATTACAGCCCCCTAAAGAGCAAGGACTTCAGGTACCACCGGGCTTAGCACAGTCCCCAACTGGAAGTAAGCACTCTGGCAACATTGATGGCATCAGTAAATAGTATCTGTTAATAAACTGGGGAAATTATTGCTATGGTTGAATCAAAGGAGTAGAGGGGTTTTT
>NW_016870230.1:0-215 GCF_001698545.2 Rhinopithecus bieti | reverse complement strand
GGGGTAAGGATTCCCTACTTAATAAATGGTGCTGGGAAAATTGGCTAGCCATAAGTAGAAAGCTGAAATTGGATCCCTTCCTTACACCTTATACAAAAATTAATTCAAGATGGATTAGAGACTTAAATGTTAGACCTAAAACCATGAAACCCCTTGAAGAAAACCTAGGCAATACTATTCAGGACATAGGCATGGGCAAGGGCTTTAGGTCTAAA
>NW_016870229.1:0-215 GCF_001698545.2 Rhinopithecus bieti | reverse complement strand
CCTTTGCCTTTTTTTTTTTTTTTTTTGAGATGGAGTCTCGCTGTGTCTCCCAGACTGGAGTGCAGTGGCATGACCTCGGCTCACTGCAAGCTCTACCTCCCAGGTTCATGCCATTCTCCTGTCTCAGCCTCCCGAGTAGCTGGGACTACAGGTGCCCACCACCACACCCAGCTAATTTTTTGTATTTTTAGTAGAGACGGGGTTTCACCGTGGTA
>NW_016870228.1:0-1067 GCF_001698545.2 Rhinopithecus bieti | reverse complement strand
ACCTGTCATCCCAGCTACTCAGGAGGCTGAGGCAGGAGAATCGTGTGAGCCCAGGAGGCGGAGGTTGCAGTGAGCCAAGATCCCACCACTGCACTCCGGTCTGGGCAACAGAGAGAGACTCTGTCTCAAAAAAAAAAAAAAAAAAAAAAAAAAAAAAAAAAGAAAAAAAAAAAAAAAAAAAAAAAAAAGAAAAGAAAATCCTGGCAAACTAGTGGTCTCTGAGTGGCCAGTTTCACTGCATGCCGGTATCCCATGTGAGTTTGTAGCCATGGATTCACTGCAGTTTTATAAAGAAGGGCAAGCATCTGACAGCTTCACATACCATGAATAGTAACACATTCACACATACCATGTTATTACCAAACACTTTTCTTTATGATTCCTCTGCAGTACAATCAGGATATTATCTGGACATCAAATATTATTGTGTATAGGTAGGGTTTGTTCTATATGAATTTCACTGCAGGATAGTAACAAAATATTTATTACAAGAATGACGGAATCGGCCCCAGCTGAACGTCTGTGCTTTGAAATGAAATCTGAACTCCTTAATCAGTCCTCAGGCTTGCCATAACCAGCCTGGCTGTTGTAGAGGCTCTGTCCCCTCCTCCCACCAATGCCAGCCAAAGGGATTTATTTGTATGTCCCAGAATGTGTCAGCACTCTCTTGTCCCTTGTCTTGGGACAGGCTGTTCTCTCCCTGAAATGCCCTCATCCTCTCCCTTCACTGTCTCAACAAATTCAGTGCTCCCCAGCCTCCATTGTCAAGTCCTTCCTTCACAACCTGTGCCATAGCTGTGCTGCACCAGCAGCCTCGCTTGATTTTCTTTAAATAACTCATTTTCCATCGATAAATTGATTTTTCAGAGAAGAGTTGATATCATAATCATAAATAGGAAACCAGTATGAGTAGCCCTGAAAATAAAGTTGCTATAAAAATAAATATAAGACAAATACAAGTTAATAACTTTTCATAGAATTGTCAGCAGACCCTCTGAGGCTAACTGAGGGGAAGGAATGGGGAGGCAGATTAAGAAGTGTTAGCGGGCCGGGCGCGGTGGCTCAAG
>NW_016870227.1:0-1066 GCF_001698545.2 Rhinopithecus bieti | reverse complement strand
TGTGTGTGTGTCTGTATATGTGTGCATATTAATAATGATTGGACATCCTTAGCATAAATGCCTTTTATATGGATTTGTGTTTTAATTTTGTAATTCATTTTTTCTAGTATTTTACAAAAGTATTTGGCCATAACAGAATGCAAATAAAAAACAAAATTGCAAACACAAACATAATGCTTGATCACCGATAGTTTAAAAAATAATAATATAGATAACAGACTTGCATATATTTATGGATATTTTGACATTTTGTATTTTATTAAAGTATCACAGTTGCACATAATTTTAGACATTGGAGTACATGTGATATTTTCATACATGTATACAATGTAGAATAATCAAATCAGGGTAAATGCCTTTTGTGAACCTGCAGATTCATGTTGTCTTCCTTGGTGAATAATGGCGTTTCCTCAAATGCTAGCTGTCATTTTCTAACACGTTTAGAATGGATACCATAAAAGCAAAATTCAATTTTCCTATAATGTACTGTGATAATCAACAACTAGTAGATAAATGTTTTCATTTAGTTAATAAAAGCAAGTTAATCGTCCCTATGAACCTACTGGATCAGGTTGATGGTATCTTTATGCCTGAAGGAAGCATTATTCTGTCTCTCAAATACCTGCTAAACAAGCATGTTCTGTTCCTGAAAGATTCGTTGGGTCTATAAGTGGAGAAAGCCAATGCTGACTTACCTGCTTTTTTTTCCATCCTGTCTGAGAACTTTTGTTTTCATGCAGAGGATGCTTCCAGGTCAAAGACGCTTCCAGAAATAAAATAAATTTGAAACTGCCCAAATGGAAGCATACCTAGTTCCACTTTCCAAATGAGAGATTTTATGTAAAAAAAAAAAAAAAAAAGCTTTGTGGACTTTCTCACCTAGTCACAGTTTCACAGTAGGAATAAACATGCTGTAGAAAGCAAGTTGTTTCTTGATAAAGAAGAAGCTGAATTTGTTAAGTCTTCCAGGAACCCAGAGCAATTCTTCCCAGCCCTAATAAGTGTAGCTAAATCTGACAGGAGCCAGCTGGTTATCAACCTGTTGGTGAAGGCAATGGCCTAACTA
>NW_016870226.1:0-1286 GCF_001698545.2 Rhinopithecus bieti | reverse complement strand
CGTGGATCCAGACAGGCTCGTTGGTGGGACCCGGGGACGTGAGGTTCTCCCAGTTGCCCCTGCGTGCGTATGTGAAGGTGGTCCCTGCCACCTGGTAGTCCCCGTTCCACTGGATGGTCCAGCCACCATTGAAGTACTTCTCCGGGTCCTCGCTCCACAGTGCCAGGAAGTTGGCAGCCTTGGCCACCTCCTGGATGCGGATCTCACATGCGCCGGCTGGGATCAGCCCCACGTCCACATACCCTGTCAGCCAAGGGTTGTGCATAGGTTGTGCCCGGGGTGAGAAGGTTGCTTATCCCCACCCGCTTCCCTCACATCTCTCCCCACTTGCCTCCTCCTGCTGATGCCAAAGATTTTGCCATTAGCTTTAAAGTCTGAGCTCCCAAAATTGCTCAGATGTGTCGTGGGTCACCAAAACCTCACAGAGGTGCCACAGATCCTGACCCCGTGGCCATGCCCCGTCACCCCTCTCTTGAGGACCTAAACTGGTCATCATAAGGCTAGATCCATCCCCTACACTAATTCTCTTTCTAAAAAAACCAAAGTGCCCCTTTCTCCTGGGACACCCTCCTCATCCCCACACAGCCTGCTTTTATTCGTTCACTTCCGTCACACCCGTCACATGCCAGGCACTACTCTCAGCACTTGTGTAAGTTCATGGGTAATGGCCCTATAGCCTAGGTACTATTGTTATCCCCATTTTACAGATGAGCAGAATGAGGCAGACAGGGATAGTAACGTGCATGAGCGTCCTGCTGGGATATGAGCAGCCTCCAGGGCCAGTGCTTTATCCACCACATTGCACTGGGATGAAATCTAAGCTTCTCAGCCTGGCATTCAAGGCCGCATAGCTGGTCCTGCCTTCTCTTCTTGCCTCCAGGCTCTGGCGCAAGCTCTTCCTCCATTTGGAAGGCCCCTTCCATCACTTCTTCTCTTTTTTTTTTTTTTTTTTGAGACGAAGTCTCGCTCTGTCCCCCAGGCTGGAGTGCAGTGGCCGGATCTCAGCTCACTGCAAGCTCCGCCTCCCGGGTTTATGCCATTCTCCTGCCTCAGCCTCCCAAGTAGCTGGGACTACAGGCACCCGCCACCTCGCCCGGCTAGCTTTTGTATTTTTTTAGTAGAGTCGGGGTTTCACCGTGTTAGCCAGGATGGTCTCGAACTCCTGACCTCGTGATCCGCCCGTCTCGGCCTCCCAAAGTGCTGGGATTACAGGCTTGAGCCACTGCGCCCGGCAATCACTTCTGAGTTTTATGATTCAGCTCAACTTCCACCTCCTATAGGAAACT
>NW_016870225.1:0-705 GCF_001698545.2 Rhinopithecus bieti | reverse complement strand
TTTAAAATTCTTTGAACTACGTAATAATGGCACAACCAATCAAAACCCCTGGGATACAGCAAAAGCAGTGCAAGAGGAAAATTCATAGCATTAAATACCTACATCAAAAAGTCTGAAAGAGGCTGGGCATGGTGGCTCATGCCTGTAATCCCAGCACTTTGGGAGGCCAAGACAGGTGGATCACATGGTCAGGAGTTTGAGACCAGCCTGGCCAACATAGTGAAACCCTGTCTCTACTAAAAATATAAAAAATTAGTTAGGCATGGTGGCAGTGCCTGTAATCCCAGATACTCAGGAGGCTGAGGCAGGGGAATTGCTTGAACCTGTGAGGCAGAGGTTGCAGTGAGCTGAGCGCACCATTGCACTCCAACCTGGGCGACAGTGTGAGACTCTATCTCAAAAAAAAAAAAAAAAAGTCTGAAAAGAAACAATAGACAATCTAAGGTCACACCTCAAGGAACTAGAGAAACAAGAACAAACCAAACCCAAACCCAGCAGAAGAAAAGAAATAATAAAGATCAGAGCAGAGCTAAATGAAACTGAAACAAAAAAATAAAAAGATAAATGAAACTGGTTCTTTGAAAAGATAAGTAAAATTGATAGACCATTAGTGGCATTAACCAAGAAAAGAAGAGAGAAGCTCGAAATAAGCTTAATTTGAAATGAAAACAGGAGATATTACAACTGATACCACAGAAATACAAA
>NW_016870224.1:0-413 GCF_001698545.2 Rhinopithecus bieti | reverse complement strand
ACCTACACCACAATCACAACCACACACCCACACCACACACACCTACACCACACACACCTACACCACACACCCACACCACAATCACAACCACACACCCACACCACACACACCTACACCACAATCACAACCACACACCACACCACACACCCACACCACAATCACAACCACACACCCACACCACACACACCCACACCACACACACCCACAACCACCCACAAACACCCACACCACACACACCTACACCACAATCACAACCACACACCCACACCACACACACCCACAACCACACACACCACAATCACAACCACACACCCACACCACACACACCCACACCACACACACCCACACCACACACACCCACAAGCACAACCAAACCCACACCACACACCCACAGCACACACACCCACACCACA
>NW_016870223.1:0-1488 GCF_001698545.2 Rhinopithecus bieti | reverse complement strand
TTTTTTGAGACAGAATCTTCCTTTGTCACCCAGGCTGGAGTGCAGTGGCGCAAACATAGCTCAATGCAGCCTCCATCTCCTGGGCTCAAAGGATCCTCCCACTTCAGTCCCCCAAATAGCTGGGAATACAGGTATGCGCCACCACACTTGGCTAATTTTTTTAATATTTTATTTTGTAAAAACGGGCTTCACCATGTTGCCCGGGCAGATATTGAACTCCTGAGCTCAGGCGATCCTCCCACCTCAGCCTCCCAAAGTGCTAGGATTACAGGTGTGAGCCATGGAGCTAGGGCCTAAAAACATTAACTTTTAACAGTATTTGCATCTCTATGGAGTTGATATAAAAGGATTTTTTTTTCCACTGGTGTTTATAGTTTACTTTTGTTTTTCATAAATTTCTCTAGGGTAAGTAAAAAAATGTGCAAAATTTAAGAAGTGTCTGTGTAACTACTACTCAAGTTAAGGGAAAAAACACTGAACTGACTTAGAAATCCCAGTATCTTATACATATCTCTCATATATAATATATACATATATATACACACATATATACACACACACATACTCTCTCTCTCTCTACAAGTGTCCTTACCCTGTTGTTCTTCATGAGTACTTTGGCCGTTTTGGTTCTTTGCACTTCATATAAATTTACAACTAGTTGTCAAACTCCAAAAACCAACTTGTTAGGATTTTTTTTTTTTTGAGACTGAGTCTCGCTCTGTTGCCAGACTGGAGTGCACTGGCGCAATCTCAGCTCACTGCAGCCTCCAACTCCCTCGTTCAAGCAATACTCCTGCCTCAGCCTCCCAAGTAGCTGGGACTACAGGCGCATCCCACCACGTCCATCTAATTTTCTATTTTAGTAGAGACGGGGTTTCACTATGTTGGCCAGGATGGTCTCCATCTCTTGACCTCGTGATCCACCCACCTCAGCTTCCCAAAGTGCTGGGATTACAGGCGTGAGCCACTGCACCCAACTTGTTAGAAAATTAGTGATTGCACTAATTTTCTATATCTATGCTGGGAAAAGTGATATATTTCCAATATTACATCATCTAATCCATGGTTACAGTATCTCTCAAAGTTTCATGTTTGCCACAAAGCCCCACATCTTTTATTCTGATCACTACTTCATACTTCCTATGTTTTAATACTATTATGATATTGTTTAAACTTAATTTTATTTGTGGCTGATATTTATAAACATTCTTTATATCCATTTTTTCCAGCCAAGTTTCTAATATTTAATTAACTCCAAAGATTTATGTGTTTTAATAAATTAAACATAATTATCATTTGTGAATAAGGACAATTTTTTCCTCCCCTTTCTTGCGTTAGTACAAAGACTACAAGCTCTAGCATAATATAAATAGAGAATAAACAATAGTAGGTGGAAATGGGCAAATTTAGTCTTGTCTGAATTTTGGTCTGAGAAATCCTGATGAATAGCAGAATTAGTCGATTTCCCAAAATTAGAAGTCTTCAAAT
>NW_016870222.1:0-623 GCF_001698545.2 Rhinopithecus bieti | reverse complement strand
CCAGCTTTTGTTTTCTTCTATGTTTATTGCAGTAAGGACACTTACCATGACATCTACCCTCTAAATAAATTTTTAAGTGTACAACATATTATTGTTGACTATAAGTACAACGTTGTATAGTTGATCTCTAATAGCTTATTTATCTTGCCTAACTGAAACTCTATATCCACTGATCCTGGAAACCACCATTCTCCTCTTTGATTCTGTAAATTTTACAATTTTTGATCCCACATATAAATGTAATCATGCAGTATTTGTCTTTCTATGACTTTCTTATTTTGCTTAGCCTAACGTCTTCCGGGTTCATCCATGTTATCGTATATGGCAGGATTTTCTTCTTTATTTAAGGCTGAATTTTATTTCACTGTACATGAGCTTTAAGGATCTATCAGCACCAACAAACAAAAAGCCAGGCAGCCCAGTAGGACCTGCCCTATATCTTTTTTTTTTTTTTTTTTTGAGTTTCATTCTTTTTTCCCAGGCTGGAGTGCAATGGCACAATCTCAGCTCACTGCAACCTCTGCCTCCCAGGCTCAAGTGATTCTCCTGCCTCAGCACCCCTGAGTACCTGGGATTATAGGCCCCACCACCATGCCTAGCCAATTTTGTATTTTAGTAGAGAT
>NW_016870221.1:0-1345 GCF_001698545.2 Rhinopithecus bieti | reverse complement strand
GATATACTACTAGGGGACAGACAACAAATATGTATATTTCATCAGATACTGATCCGTTTTGAGAAAATTGAACAGGATAAGAGGATACAAAGTATCAGGACACTGCTTGAAAATTTTGGTCACGGCTTTCTAAGGAGGTTCCATTTGACAGTCAGAAGTTCTTACACAACTTCAAAGATTTGGGGCCTTCCAAATCCCCAAGACCCTTGGGAAAAGGCAAAGGGCTATAAACAGGCCAGGGGATCAAGGGGAAAGGGAAAAGGGAAGAAATTCCCAAACGCTCATGCAAGATGGACTCTGCATGGAAGATGGAAGAGGATATTTGTACTTTCCTAGGCATTACAAAAGAGTACCTCAACTAACAGGTGAACTAGTTGAGCTAGTGAAATCTCTGTGTTAGCATTTCAAACTTCCAGATCTGTATAGTCTTAGAGTTAGATTGAGGAAAAGCACTGTGGAAAACAGAAAATGACTGTCCCGGACCATCTTCTTCCAGGTTCCAGTGGGACAGGCCTCAGCTTATTGAGTGGATGAGCAGTTTCAGATGGTGTACTAGTCAGGGTTCTCTAGAGGGACAGAACTAATAGGATAGATGTATACATAAATAGGAGTTTATTAAGGAGTATTGATTCACATGAGCACAAGGTGAAGTCCCACAAGAGGTTGTCTGCAAGTTGAGGAGCAAGGACGTCAGTCCGAGTCCCAAAGCTGAAGAACTTGGAGTCTGATGTCTGAGGGAAGGAAGCATCCAGCACAGGAGAAAGATGTAGGCTGAGAGGCTCAACCCGTCTAGTATTTTTCATGTTCTTCTCCCTGCTTTTATTCTGGCTGCACTGGCAGCTGATTAGATTGTGCCCACCCAAATTTAGGGTGGATCTGCCTTTCTGAGTTCACTATCTCAAATGTTAATCTCTTTTGACAACACCCTTACAGAAATACCCAGAAAGAATACTTTGCATCCTTCAATCCAATCAAGTTGACACTCAATATTAACCATCACAGGTGGTGACTATCAAGCAGCCACCTCAGAAAGATGCAAAAGATAGAAGGAACATTTGGAAGAAAAGCAAAAGAGTAAATCAAACCTTCTGATTGTTCCAGTAAGCCAGGGAAAACTGCCTCTCTGAAGATCAAGGAAATAAGGGGGGCAACCACAAACATTTGGGTTACAATAGCATTCTGTTACGCTTACTAATAAAATGTATTCTTTCCAACAAGTGTTTAATTTCTTTACAGTTTACAAAGTATTTAACTGTTTAAAGCTACTTTCATATGCATTATTTTGTTTGAGCTTCTGTGAGACAAACAAAGCAGGCATTGTTATCCAATTTGTTATATGAGGAAG
>NW_016870220.1:0-546 GCF_001698545.2 Rhinopithecus bieti | reverse complement strand
GTAATGTTACTTCTGTATCCAATGTCCTAAAGTTTTAGGGTTACTTTAGTTTTTTTATTTGCTTACATAAGCTTAGCATGAAGAATATTTTTAAATATCTCATTTTGTCTCCGGCATTTTTTCTATTAAGAGGTAAAATGTAGTCCTTGTTGGATTCTTGACAATCTAGTTTGTTTTATCTCAGGTCTCATGATCTGAGTGCTTCCTCTCCAGGAAAGAAACTGCACCAATGTCTGTTATTGTTACATATCAACTTTTAGTTTCAGCTTGTTTTGTTTTGATGTCAATACATAGTAACAGCATTCAACTATGAAGCTAAGTGTAGTGAGTAACTTTAGTAAATAGCTGTGAGTTTTGAGAAATTAAATTTTTTGATACTGAATTAGCCTCTTGGAAGTATTGAAAGCAGATGCATGATATTAGTTTGTGCCTTCACAGGCATTGTCTTTGTTTTGTCCACCAGAGAAAGATCAGTTGATGGTTCACTCCTATATTCTTGCATTGCTATAAAGAAATGCCTGAGACTGGGTAGTTTATAAGAAAAGA
>NW_016870219.1:0-546 GCF_001698545.2 Rhinopithecus bieti | reverse complement strand
ACCTAGTGCAAATATGTTTCCCACTGCTAGTAGATGACCCATATTGGTAGCTATCTGGCCTAGTTAGCTGACATGGCCAATAAGGCTGCCATGGAGGTGTAACTTTGTCTTTAAAGTATTTATTCATTTCTGTTTCTCTTGTGGACTTCCAATAAGTGTAGAAAACAGGGACACTGAAAATGGAAACAGTTGGGGGAAGATTGAAGGGATATGGGTATGGTTATAAAAGGATAACACAAGAAATTTTTGTGGCATTGCAACTGCTCAATATCTTTATTGTGGTGATAAAATTGTAAATAATTTAATAGACACTCACACAAATACTCACACATGAATACAAGTAAAACTAGGGATATATGAATAAGATTGGGGAATTGAATCAATGTCCATATCCTAGTTGTAACATTGTATTACAATTTTGCAAAATGTTACTGATAGCAACAAGAGACAGACAAATTCCTAGACAGACAGGGACAGTCCTCAGTGAAACCTGACCTTCAAGTGAAGGACAGTTTAAAGCCTAAAAACCAAGCTGCCAGTTCTCAA
>NW_016870218.1:0-544 GCF_001698545.2 Rhinopithecus bieti | reverse complement strand
CTTTTCAAAATAACTTCTTATAAACATTTTATAATCTTCATAGTAACCCCAGGGCAAAACCTATAATGCATACACTTCTTTTTTGTTTTTTGAGACAGAGTCTCACTCTGTCATCCAGGCTGGAGTGCAGCGGCATGATCTCAGCTCACTGCAAGCTCCACCTCCCCAGTTCTGACCATTCTCCTGCCTCAGACTCCCAAGTAGCTGGAACAACAGGTGTCCGCCACCACTCACAGCTAACTTTTGTATTTTTAGTAGAGACGAGGTAACACCGTGTTAACCAGGATGGTCTCAATCTCCTGACCTCATGATCCATCCACCTCGGTCTACCAAAGTGCTGGGATTACAGGTGTGAACCACTGTGTCCGGCCATGCACACATTTTTTTTAAAGCAAAGAATTAAAGCACTACCACAGAAAATCGTTTAACCACTAAGGAGGAAAGTAATAAAAGAAGAAAGAATAGGAAGAGATGAGTTACAAAACAACCAGAAAACAAGTAATAAAATGGCAATAGTAAGATCTTACCTATCAATAATAACATT
>NW_016870217.1:0-1113 GCF_001698545.2 Rhinopithecus bieti | reverse complement strand
AAAAAAAAGGAAGAATACCGGAGACTGGGTAAGTGATAAACAAAAGAGAAAGGAGGTTTAATTGGCTCATGGTTCTGCTGGCCGTACAGGAACCATAGCAACTCTGCTTTTCAGGGAGATCTCAGGACACTTCCAATCATGGAAGAAGCAGGAGCAAGAAAGAGATTGGGGGAGGTGCCACACACCTTTGAACAACTAGATCTCACAAGAACTCACTCACAATCTCAAGAACAGTACCAAGAGGATGGTGCCAAACCACTCATGAGAAATCTGCCCCCATGATCCAATCACCTCCCACAGGCCCCAGCTCCAACAGAGGGGATTACAATTCAACATGAGGTTTGGGCAGGGACACAGACCAAAACCATATCAGAATCAAAGTAGAAATCATTAATAGACAACAGGAAAACCTACAAACACTTAGAAGCTAATAACTCACTTGTAAATAATCTATGGGCCAGAAAGTCTCAAGGAAAACCAAAAAGTACATTGAACTGAAAGATAATGAAAACTAAACATATCAAAACATGGGAGAACCAGTTAAAGTAGTACTGAGAAGGAAGTTTGTATCATTAAGTGTATACATTGGAAAAAGACAAAAAGTCTGAAATCAATTATCCAAGATCCCACCTCAAGAACCTAGCAAAAGAAGGGCAAACTAAACCCAAAGCAAGCAACAGGAAGAATATAATAAATAGCATAAATTAATGAAATTTAAAACAGAAAACCAATGGGGAAAATCAATAAAACAACATGTTAGTTCTTTGAAAAGATCAATAAAATTGACAAATCTCTAGCAAGATTGACAAAGAACAAAAGAGGAAACACGAATTACCCATAAAGCAGGGAATACCACTATAAATCCTCCCAATATCAAACAATAAAAATGGAATAGTACAAATAATTCTACATACATAAATTTGACTACTCAGAATAAATGGCCCAATTCCTCAAAAAACACAAGCTACCAAAATTCACTCAATATGAAATACATAATTTGATTAGTCCTATTAAGGAAAATATTTTTTAATTTTAAAACTCCCAAGAAAGTGATCTCTTGGCCCTGAAGGTTTCACTGGAGAATTCTATCAAATGTTTAAAGAAGAATTACTA
>NW_016870216.1:0-269 GCF_001698545.2 Rhinopithecus bieti | reverse complement strand
AACAAAAAAGAAAATGATAATTTTGTTTTTTTTTTTTTTTTTTTTTTTTTTTTTTTTTTTTTTTGATGGAGTTTTGCTTATGTTTCCCAGGCTGGAGTACAATGGTGTGATCTCAGCTCCCTGCAATCTCTGCCTCCCATGTTTAAGCGATTCTCCTTCCTTAGCCTTCCGAGTAGCTGGGACTATAGGTGTGTGCCACCATACCCAGCCAATTTGTTTTGTATTTTTAGTAGAGATGGGGATTTCACCATGTTTCACCATGTTGGTCA
>NW_016870215.1:0-672 GCF_001698545.2 Rhinopithecus bieti | reverse complement strand
TCCGAGAATATTTGGTTTTTCCCTATAGGCTACTATGGGCTCCCTAAAGTCCCTTTGCAGATTCTACAAAAAGAGTGTTTCCAACCTGCTGAGTCAATTAAACGTTTTAACTCTATGAAATAAATCCACACATCACTAAGCAGCTTCACAGATCGCTTGTTTCTAGTTTATATCTGGGGATTATTTGTTTTTCCCCAATAGGTCTCAATGGGCTCCCAAGAATTTCTTCACAGATTCTACAAAAAGAGGGTTTCCAACCCACGGAATCAAAAGTAACTTCTAACTTTGTGAGATTAGTCCACATATCACAAATCAGTTTCTCAGATAGCTTGTTTCTAGTTTTTATCTGGGGATACTCGGTTTTTCACAATAAACCACAATGGGCTCCCAAATCTTCCTTTGCACATACTACAAACACATATTATCCAACCTGTTGAATCAAAAGAAAGGGTTAACTCTGTGAAGTGAATCGACACATCACCAAGCAAGTTCACAGAAACCTGTTTTTAGTTTGTATCTGTGGATTTTCTTTATTTTATTGTTTTCTGTAGGCCTCAATGGACTCCAACATGTCCCTTTGCAGATTCTAATAAAACAGTGTTTCCAACCTGCTAAATCAAAAGAAAGGTTTAAGAAAGTTTGATAAATCCACACATCATCAGGCAGTTTCAC
>NW_016870214.1:0-673 GCF_001698545.2 Rhinopithecus bieti | reverse complement strand
GTGCTGGAATTACAGGCGTGGGCCACCAGGCCAGGCAGTGTTTCCTTAAATTTCAAAGAAGACATTTAAGAATTAGGGCCTGGCATGGTGGCTCATGCCTGTAATCCCAGCACTTTGGGAGGCCGAGGCAGGTAGATCGGATCAGGAGGTCAGGAAATCGAGACCATCCTGGCCAACATGGTGAAACCCTGTCTCTACTAAAAATACAAAAATTAGCTGGGCGTAGTGGCATACATCTGTGATCTCAGCTACTCGGGAGGCTGAGGCAAGAGAATCGCTTGAACCGAGGAGGCGGAGGTTGCAGTGAGCTGAGATTGCCGCACTGCACTCCAGCCTGGGCAATAGAGCAAGACTCCATCTTGAAAAAAAAAAAAATTATTGACTATCTTGTGGGTGCCACTCCTGCTCACACTCTCTTCAGTCTTCCGGTTGGTTTTATTACAATTGGTCTTGTTAGAATTATGCGACAATATTGAATTATCTAAAATGCCAGCTAAATCTGAGGAATGGTAAAATGTCTACTACTTAATACGTTAAAGTTAATCCTGGCATTTTAGATTAAAAACTTACCTTTAAGTTTTTTAAATTTACCTTTAAGGAAAGACTAAAGTTTATATTTTGGGAAATGTCTTGGATTTTTGTAAAAAAAAAAAAAAAAAAAAAAAAAACTGCC
>NW_016870213.1:0-707 GCF_001698545.2 Rhinopithecus bieti | reverse complement strand
CCCTCGCTGAGCACCTTGCGACCCCCCAGTCCTGCTCACCAGAGAACAAATCCCCTTTGACTGTAATTTTCCTTTATCTACCCAAATCCTATAAAACGGCCCCACTCTTAACTCCCTTGACTGACTCTCTTTTCGGACTCAGCCCGCCTGCACCCAGGTGATTGAAAAGCTTTATTGCTCACACAAAGCCTGTTTGGTGGTCTCTTCACACGGATGCACATGACACTAATGTCAGATATTTTCTGTTTTTTTTTTTCCTTGACAATAAAAGTATAAATGACCTAAAACACTTTAATATTAATTATTTAGAACATACCTAGTATAATTACCAGAGTTGGGTTTTTATACTGCATGATCCACGGAGAGTTCCTTTTTTTTTTTCTGCCTGGGACTCCTCTTTTCTCACTTTTAGTTACTGCTCTGCCAATTGTTACTTCTTTGGGTGCAATATAAAGACCTGATTTTCAGTGTTTCCACTAAATCCTTGATTTGGGGAATTGAAGTATTTTAAATTGTGTTGGTTTCTTTGCTTTTTGCTTTTAATATTTCCTTACAAAGTGACACATTCTCTACATTGGAAATGCAGCTATGTATTTTAAAATAATATGTTACATAAACATCTTGAGACTAAAAACTAAAAATATACCTTATGGTAACTTTTATTAGTAGGAAACATAATTGGTAGGAAGAGGGAAGTCATGTACATG
>NW_016870212.1:0-257 GCF_001698545.2 Rhinopithecus bieti | reverse complement strand
GTATATTTCTTTTATCTATATTTCATACTTATATCTATTATATCTATATTTTATACTTTTATCTATTATGTCTATTATATCTATATTTTATCACTATGTCTATTATATCTATTATATCTATATTTTTTGCCTGTATCAATTATATCTATATTTTATACTTATATCTATTATATCAATTATATCTATATTTTATCCCTATATCTATTACATCTATTATGTCTATATGTTATACCTATATCTATTATATCAATTATATC
>NW_016870211.1:0-1483 GCF_001698545.2 Rhinopithecus bieti | reverse complement strand
TATTACGCATTTTATGCATGTATCAAAATAATTCATGTACTCCATAAATATATACACCTACTATGTACCCATATATATTAAAATATATATTTTTTAAAAGAGCTTTGTCTCATTAAGGGTCCATTTATAAACTGATTTCATATGTGCGACTTCAAGTAGAGTTTCCTAGCACCCTAGATACTTTATTTTCTCTATTTGGTGTATCTATCTCTGAATTTCTTTCTGACTCTAGTGAAGAAAGCACTGATGGTCAAGGCAAATTAAAGACTGCGAACTAATTGCTCCAATTTGCCAAACACGTAGGGTCTTGTCAAGCTATATCTCACCAAGAGATACGTCTCGTTTGGAGATGTTGTTTTGTGTGTGTGGGGTGGGGGGGTGGGGGGAGTGGGCATGTGCATGCATGTGTATGTGTTTGTGTTTGTGAGAGAGAGACACAGAGGAGACAGAAAGTTACAGTGAGAGAGTAACAGAGGCTCCTTTTCCCCTCAAATTAGTCCAGACAATGCATATGCAAATAGACCCACCCTTAGTGTGCCATGGGGTAATCAATCATCTTGAGGGAATATGTAGGAAAGGGAACCAGGCAGTTGTCTGAGTATTAGAGTGAGATGCTTGCTGTTGAAGGTGAATGCTCTATTTAGTAATTTGGCCTTGGATTTGGCAAGGAATAAATCCATAAAGGGCCTTTGACTGTCTTTGTTAGATCTCAAGATTTTAAAAAATGTGCTATAGTAACCCTCTTCCTGCCAGAGATTATAATTACACTTTTACACCCATACCCCATGGCAGGAAGGGAATATTTCTTTGAGATTCCCTCTGTATTGTTTCTTCTTTTGATATGGGAGAGGTACTGTTTCTGGCAACACATAAGCTGTACCATAACAACCGTTGCCATTTTTGTTCTCTGGGTAGATTTAGTTAGGTTGACAATGTTTCAAATTCTACCTATAGTCTTTTCCCATGTACATTTATTTCTGGGGAAAATGTTGACACCCAGGTGGGTCTAGTGTGATGTTACATGCACAAATTTATAAAATCCAGAATCTTTTATCATGTATTTTATAGCTACAGTCCAGAGGTTCCAATGGAACTTGGGGAGTATTATTTGATTGGTGGAGGAGGGTGTGTCAGGTTAAAACTGAGAATATGGAGACAGAGTACTTCACATTTTCTGTGTAAGTTTCTCATGGGAATAGTACATTATGATTAGTGCAAACAGCAATTGTGACACCACTTGACTATGCTTATGGGAGAACACCTGCCAGGTTAACAGATGAGGATTTTTTTCAAGAGCAAAGATTGAGATAATCAAGATGATTGGCCAGAGATAAAATTATACAATGATGTCACGGGGCAAGATGGTGTAGCAGAAGAGGAAGGAGACTGAGAGTCAGAACTCTGGGTTCTATTTCAGATTCTAACACTGATCTATTAGATAATACAGATTTAATTACTTAACTTCTCTGAGCTTCAAATTCTT
>NW_016870210.1:0-254 GCF_001698545.2 Rhinopithecus bieti | reverse complement strand
GTTTCTGCATGGTGTGCGTGTGTGTTTCTGTATGGTGTGTGTGTTTCTGTATGGTGTGTGTGTGTGTTTCTGCATGGTGTGTGTGTGTTTCTGTGTGGTGTGTGTGGTGTTTCTGTGTGGTGTGTGTGTTTCTGTATGGTGTGTGTGTGTTTCTGCATGGTGTGTGTGTGTTTCTGTATGGTGTGTGTGGTGTTTCTGTGTGGTGAGTGTGTGTGTCTGTATCGTGTGTGTGTGTTTCTGTATGGTGTGTGTGT
>NW_016870209.1:0-1490 GCF_001698545.2 Rhinopithecus bieti | reverse complement strand
CATAAGACCTAATGTAACAACATATTATGGCAAAATTACTTTAATGGAAAGCTAGGTTAATATAGCACAGTCAAATTGCTTCTGGCTGGATTTACCTGAAATAAATACAGGAATTTTTAAACAAAAGTAATGTCGGGTTTTCATAGCCCTGAAAAGGACTTCAGAAAGTAATTTATACTTTTGGACCAAATACATGTTTACTATGTCTACCAGTTTTTTCCACAACTTATTCCTTCATACTGAATAATCTGACTCATTTATTTGACTAGATCTGACTTTTACTCTTCTGAGCTGAAAGATTGTGCTTCATATCCTTAAGGATTCAAAGAGCTGTCTCAGGGAGTACCTAGACAGAGACAGAGTGCAGTATGAGGCAGAGGAAGCACCCTAGCGTATAACCAATTCAGTAAGTGAAAAACTGCTTTAATCTGTTTTACATATTGGATAGCTCTCAATTTAGAATTTGTTTGAATAAAGTGGTCAGTTTGATTGATGACAATGTTTGAAAATCTCTTCCTTAGGCTGTCATATCTGGTATGGGACAGTTGAAAGCAAAGCCTTTTACTCATAAATAATGTGAACAACTATATCTCTGTGAGATAATATTAGAGAAAATTATCAATAAAGATACATTAAAATAATGAATATCATGTATATGTGTCCCTTTCCACATATGTCTATTTACTTTAAACCTAAAAATTATGCACATTATTAACAAATGTCAAATATCAAATTAAATTTGGTCACTATCAAATCAAACTGGTAAGATCAGACAATGGCAGATGTTAAGAAATAAAAGACAATTAGTGGTTTTGTTGGTCAAAATAATTAGTAAATAAAAATAACATTAGAAAGGACTTAAAATATCCTTTCTGCTTAGATGGAATTTTAGTAAAACATAAAATAGCTATGGATATTTTAAAATATATTTTATATTTTGGAGCTAAAATAACACCAGGGTTAAAAAGCATATATGGAAAGGCTGATAAACATCCCATGTAAACTTTAGAGTCTACTATTCAGAGTGACCAAAACTCAAAGATAAATAAGAAATGAAGAAAACAATATTGACACACATAAGGTGAAGGGTACATATCATACACACACACACACACACACACACACACACACGCATACAGATACATATATAAGATTTATATTAACTATATGTATATTAGGAAAAGGTAAACATTTACAAACAGAAATTGAGTCTAATAAAAGGAAATAAATTGATTTAAAAGTCAGAACTAAAATGTCCAAAAGATGTCAAATCCTGTTGAATCTTATTGGCAGTTAAAAAATTAAAACCAAAATAAAATTAATCCTATTAATTCTCTATGAAATTTATAAAAATGAAAATCAGTGCTACTGTAAAGGTGGTACAGGTGTGGCAAAACGGCCATACCATACTTTGCTAACAGTAACATAAACTAGGAACAGTTTCTGAAATTCAAGTGGTTGCAAATATCAGAACATGCAAATAATTTTCT
>NW_016870208.1:0-1106 GCF_001698545.2 Rhinopithecus bieti | reverse complement strand
TTCGTCTCACTGAGTTACATGGCTCTTTACATGGATCAGTTTGGTAGCACTGTTTTTGGTTAATTTGAGAAGGGGTATTTTGGATAGCATTGAAACCTAGGGTTACAAAGGCAATATCCCCAAGATAAAAATTAGATAGAAGCTTTCTGAGAAAGTTCTTTGTGATGTTTGAATTCATCTCACAGAGTTACACCACACTTTCCATGGTGCAGTTTGCTAACACTGTTTCCACGGAATCTGTAAAGGGATATTTGGGAGTGCATTCAGTCCTGTAGTGAAACAGAAAATATCCTCAAATAAACACCAAAAAGAAGCTCTCTTAGAAACTTCTTTGTGATGTATGAATTCATCTCACAGAGTTAAACTGAGCAGTTTGCTAACACTGTTTTGTTGGAATCAGCAATGGTGTATTTCGGAGTGCATTGAAACTGATAGTGACAAAGGAATTATCCTCAGACAAAATTAGTAAGAAGTTTTCTGAGAAATTGCTTTGTGATTTTGAATTCATCTCACACAGTTACACGTTTCTTTTCATGCAGCAGTTTGGTAGCAGTGTTTTTGGGGAATCTGAGAAGAGATATTTTGTATTACACTGAAGCCTATGGTTACAAAGGAAAACTCAGATAAAACTAGAAAGAAGTTTTCTGAGACACTGCTTTGTGATGTGTGGTTTCATCTCACAGATTTACAAATTTCTTTTCATGGAACAGTTTGCTAACACTGCTTTCGTGGAATCTGCAAAGGGATATTCCAGAGCACCTTGAGGCCTATAGTGAAAAGGACATATCCTCTGATAAAACTAGAAAGAAGCTTTCTGAGAAACAGCTTTGTGATGTGTGAATTCATCTTTCAGTGCTACCCCTACTTTTCATTGAGCAGTTTGATAACACTGTTTTGAGCATCTGCAATAGGATATTTATAACCACATTGAAGCCTATAGTGACAAAGAAAATATCCTCAGATAAAAACCAAAAAGAAGCTTTCTGTGCAACTGCTTTATGGTGTGTGAATTCATCTCAAAAGTTTACACCTTTCTTTTCACAGAGCACTTTGATAGCACTTTTTTCCTGGAATCTACAAAGGGATATTCATGAGCACATTAAGGT
>NW_016870205.1:0-270 GCF_001698545.2 Rhinopithecus bieti | reverse complement strand
AAAAAAAAAAAAATAGCCTACCAACCAAAAAAAGTCCAGCACCAGATGGATTCACAGCTGAATTCTACCAGGGGTACAAGGAGGAGCTGGTACCATTCCTTCTGAAACTATTCCAATTAATAGATAAAGAAGCAATCCTCCCTAACTCATTTTACGAGACCATCATCCTCCTGATACCAAAGCCTGGCAGAGACACACACAAAAAAAGAGAATTTTAGACCAATATCCCTGATGAACATCGATGCAAAAATCCTCACTAAAATACTGGCA
>NW_016870204.1:0-1491 GCF_001698545.2 Rhinopithecus bieti | reverse complement strand
ACAGGTGTATGCCACCATGTCTGGCTAATTTTTTATTTTTAGTAGAGATAGGGTTTCACTTTGTTAGCTAGAATGGTCTGGAACTCCTGACACCAAGTGATCCGCCTGCCTCGGCCTCCCAAAGTGCTGGAATTACAGGCGTGGGCCACCACGCCTCGCCCTATGTGCACTTCTGTTACTGTGTCTCTGGCCCCATTGTGTGAAGGAGACTCTCCCGTGTTGTGTGAGGCTGTGGGGTGTTAATTCTCGTGGCGTGTGACTTCCCTTTCGTGACTCTACCATGATTTATTTCTCCATCCTGTGGGTGACGGGCATTTGGGTGGTTTCTGGTTTCTGACTATTACGGCTTGTTCTGCTGCAAACATTACTGGTACATATCCTTTGCATTTCTGTTGAAAGTTACCTGTGCGAGGCCGGGCACGGTGGCTCAAGCCTGTAATCCCAGCACTTTGGGAGGCTGAGACGGGCGGATCACGAGGTCAGGAGATCGAGACCGTCCTGGCTAACATGGTGAAACCCCGTCTCTACTAAAATACAAAAAAAAAAACTAGCCGGGCGAGGTGGCGGGCGCCTGTAGTCCCAGCTACTCGGGAGGCTGAGGCAGGAGAATGGCGTAAACCCGGGAGGCAGAGCTTGCAGTGAGCCGAGATTGCGCCACTGCACTCCAGTCTGGGCGACAGAGCGAGACTCTGCCTAAAAAAAAAAAAAAAAAGAAAGTTACCTGTGCGTGCGAATCTCTGGGTATCAGGCATGCAAATGTCTACATAGGTTTCCCTGTAGTAGATTCTCCCAAAGCATTTTTTACTTGGTGCTCCCACCAGCAAAGCCGGAGGCCCTGGCTGCGTCACCTTCCCTCCCAGCACGGGGCTGTCTCTGTCTTTCTGGGTGGTGTGCAGTTTGCCTTTGCATTTCTCTGACAACTAATTGAGCACCTTTTCATACGTTTATGCGAATTTCCTCTTTTGAAAAATGCCCAAGTTGGCCAGGCATGGTGACTCACACCTGTAATTCCAGCACTTTGGGAGGCCAAGGCGGGTGGATCACCAGAGGTCAGGAGTTTGAGACCAGCCTGGCCAACATGGTGAAACCCTGTCTCTACTAAAAATACAAAAAAATATTAGCCGGGCGTGTGCCTGTGGTCCCAGCTACGTGGGAGGCTGAGGCAGGAGAAGCACTTATACTCGGGAGGCAGAGGTTGCAGTGAGCTGCAATCGCACCACTGCACACCAGCTTGGGTGACAGAGTGAGACTCCGTCTCCAAAAATTAAAAAAAAAGAAAAAGGCTGGGCGCAGTGGCTCACGCCTGTAATCCCAGCACTTTGGGAGGCCAAGGTGGATGGATCACGAGGTCAGGAGATCGAGACCATCCTGGCTAACACGGTGAAACCCTGTCTGTACTAAAAATTCAAAAAATTAGCCAGACGTGGTGGTGGGCACCTGTAGTCCCAGCTACTCGGAAGGCTGAGGCGGGAGAATGGCGGGAACCCAGGA
>NW_016870203.1:0-3909 GCF_001698545.2 Rhinopithecus bieti | reverse complement strand
CTGGGTTCACGCCATTCTCCTGCCTCAGCCTCCCGAATAGCTGGGCCTACAGGCGTCCGCCACCACACCAGGCTAATTTTTTTTTTTTTTTTTTTTTTTTGTAGTTTTAGTAGAGCCAGGGTTTCACCATGTTAGCCAGGATAGTCTTGATCTCCTGACCTCGTGATCTGCCCGTCTCGGCCTCCCAAAGTGCTGGGATTACAGGCATGAGCCAACGCGCCTGGCCAAAAAAATTAAAAAAAAAAAAAAAAAAAGAAAGATAAAATAAGAATTAGAAGAGGTTCAGAAACTTCTGCTCTTCAATGTCGGCAGGAAGCATTTATGGACAGAAAATGTGAGTTACAGAAACAGCTTGATTGGTTACAGCTAGACGTTTGCCCTATATGGGCATGGTCTGATCAGTATGCTGCCTGTGATTGGCTGAAGCTCAGCTGCTGTGATTGGCTGAGACTCAGTTGTTACAAAAACATATACTCCTAGTTAGGCTTTCAGTTTGTTCCCATATTGTTAGGCTGAGGTCATTATGTAGGGACTCAAGGTTGGAGGCATCCTCAAGGCAAATTTAGTTTAACAATATTAAAATTAACTTTAATTGTATCTTATCAATTACAATCTTAAATGATTATGATTTGTAACAGTCAGAAACAGTTAAACACTTAATTTTAGAAAATTTTTAGTCTCATGTTTCTTTTCTTTTCTTTTTTTTTTGAGATGGAGTTTAAGTCTTGTTGCCCAGGTTGGAGTGCAATGGCACGATCTTGGCTCACTGCAACCTCCGCCTCCCGGGTTCAAGTGATTCTCCTGCCTCAGCCTCCTGAGTAGCTGGGATTATGGCTCCCACCACCACATCCAGCTGATTTTTGTATTTTTAGTAGAGATGGGGTTTCACCATGTTGGCCAGGCTGGTCTCAAACTCTCTGATGTCAGGTGATCCACCCGCCTCGGCCTCCCGAAGTGCTGGGATTACAGGCGTGAACCACCTGTGCCCGGCTGCATGTTTATTTTTCTAAGAATCATTACTGTCTTCTTTCTGTTCCAGAATCATGACAGTGTTTAAAGTACAGTTTTAGGATGATACTTTTTGTGGCCATCAGTTGAAAGGAAAGATGCCTTGTTAACAATTAAAAGGAAACATGCCTTATTAACGGAAAAGGGTTGCATGAAATAATGTTTTGGATACGGATCACAAGAGAGATGCTGTACGTTCCAAAAAAGTTTGTGTAATTGCTAGAAAATACTGATTTATGACTCCCTAAAATGGACACTGGAACTTGCCGTGATCATTCAGAGCTTTCTAAGTTCAGAGACAAGATCTCTAAGGGAGTTAAGATGATGTTTTAGGTGGACCATCAAATTAATGATGCCAAGCACCTACAGTAATTCTAAGATGGCAGCTGCAAAAGGAAAGCTGAACGGGAGTCACCCTCTCCTAATTCCAGCAGTCCCTTCTTCCTTATTGTTCCAGTCCCCTCTGAGACTTTGTTTAAGGGGATGGGAACCTTGAGATAAGGGATGGCAAACAAATACAAATATTTGAGTATAAATGTTCAACCTGTTCTTTTCCCAGTTAAGATAACACACCAAAACGATTGGCCTTTTTTGAAACCCTAGAAACATCAATCCATCCTACCAGTTCTCAGGGTTTTAAGTTTTAAAGAAGGGTGCTTTAAATATTAACTAACTAGCCAACTGCTATTTCTGTGACTTGTCTGACCCAATATCCATTCCCAGTGTTTTTCTCTTTTGTAATCTTTATAGGTGGCCAAATTACAATTCTAGACAATGAGATGTTTGTGGAAGTCTGCTGAGTTTGGGAGATGTAGTATCCTGAGAAAGCTTTCACTTTCCTGAAAAAAAAAAAAAGACCATGGATGGTGGAAGCCACTCCTCTTCCCCTCTTCCCGTCTTGAACAAAGGTGCGAAGGCTAAAACTGCTGCAGCCGTCTTGCAACCATGAAGTTAACGTCAAGAGAATCACAGAAATGATGGCCCTGTTGTTCTTGAGCTGTTGAACCAACAAAGGTAACGACCTACCTGTAGATTTGAGGTCTTATTTAAGCTATTATAATGGAATCTTTTTGAAAAAAATGTGGGCCCAAATACATTCCTAACTGTACAGCCACTGAAAGGACATCTTTCAGTCCTCTTTCATCTTCACAATTCATTACTCCTCTTATAGTCACTGATAACACCATCTAATCACCCTAACTAAAAAACTCAGTTATCCTTGATTTCTCATTTCCCCTCATCCTCTAGGTAATCAAGTCTTATTTATCATAGCTGGCTAGTTTTCAAATCTATCTCTGCTTCGCCATTCTCACTGACACTGTTAGTTTGGACTTTCTCTCCAACTCATGTCTGGACTGCATCAACAGCCTCCTAACTAGTATCCCTGCTTCCAGTCTACTATCTACCATGCTTCAGAATTTTTTCTCTAAAATCTTATCAAGATATTCTACTGATTAAAAATCTTAAGTGGCTTTTTGTTGCCCACAGGATGAATACAAACTCCTTGCCACAGGTATCATTTGTTATTGTCGTCTGCATGTTTAGGCCGCATCTCTCATACCCAATCTGGCACAAAGTAGGTGCTCCAGTGTGTGTTAAAAGACTTTAATCTTTTGTATGGCTTCTTTGATATCATACCACTTAACTATTTAATTAGACTAAGTACAGTGGTAGCATGCTGGAAGCTCAAAGGTTTGTTGAATGTAGTTTCCAGATTCTACTGTAAAACAATCCTTTATCAGTAGTTCCTGATAACACGCATCTTGGTGTGCATTCAGTTGATCTAGCTTAGTTTACAGGAAGAGGCTCCCTTCAGTAATGTACTGTATGGCCTTTCAGATTATAATTAGTCATCTATATTTTCTAGATTGGGCTTGTGCCAAGACTGTAAGTAAGGACGGTAGGTGGAGTCTGTGTGGGCATTTCTGACAATTTTTTGATCCACGAATAGCTCCTAGCAAATGAGAGAGCAAATTTACAGCCTGCCTGCCAGCAAGCTGTGCCAAGTTAACTAAACCAGCACGGGCCACAGGCATTAGCTGCTGCTACAAACGCTTCGCTTTATGAAACAACGCTGAAGGCACTCTTTTGGAACTCGGGGGGTTGCGGGGTTGGGGGGGTGCGGTGCAGCCGCCGCATTGCAGCACGAAACGGAAGGCTTCACACGCCGGAGCTGCCGTACGCACCTCTCTCTCCTTTTTACCCTAACCTCCCCCAACTGCGGGCCCTTTCGGGTGCTGCTCTGAGTTCTTCCTTAGCCTCGGAAGCGGCGCCGGAGAGAGAGGAGGGCATGGTTTGGAGAAGAGGTGCTGCGGGAACAAAGCTACCGGCCCAACGCCTCAACTTTCTCCTGCCCCCGGTCTGGTATTGTTTAGTCCTACTCATTCCCACTCTCCGAGCCAGCCTGCAAAAATCTGTAGATTTCAGGGGAAATTCCAAGGGGTAAAACATCTTCGGCATAACAATTGGTGTTTTGCTGTTTATATTTCCCATCAATGAACTTATAGGCCCTCTCCATCCCCAGTCTAAGCCCGAGGCCTCGGCTGCCGCGGCCCCTCGGAGCGCCCTTCTGCCGCGCACGCGCCCCTCGAGGGTTCTCCCGTGACCTTTCCCGGGAACCCCCTTCAATTACGCTTCCCGTCACCTCGCACCGCCTCCGCCCTTCCTGCTCTTTCCGTTTCCTTTTTTGCGCCTGCGCGGCCCCAGTTGTTTTGGCTTTCCGGGGTATCCGGCAGAGAAAAGGGGGGGGCAACTAGAGTAAGGGAGGGGCGGGGGACAGTCGCGAGGACCCGGGAAACTGCAAAACTGCCGCTGGTGCCGACGGGCGCGCGCGCGAGGCGGGAGGGCGGCGTGGCGAAGGCGGGCGCCGCAGGCGGGCCAACCGTCCGCTGCCCGCGCGTT
>NW_016870202.1:0-673 GCF_001698545.2 Rhinopithecus bieti | reverse complement strand
TGTCCAAGTATTCTCATTGATCAATTTCCACCTATAGGTGAGAACATGCCATGTTCGGTTTTCTGTCCTTGTGATAGTTTGCTGAGAATGATGGTTTCCAGCTGCATCCATGTCCCTGCACAGGACATGAACTCATCCTTTTTCATGGCTGTATAGTATTCCATGGTGTATATGGATGACCACATTTTGTTAATCTAGTCTATCATTGATGGACATGTGGGTTGGTTCCAAATCTTTGCTATTGTGAACAGTGCTGCAATGAACTTACATGTGCATGTGTCTTTTATAGCAGCATGATTTATAATCCTTTGGGTAAATACCCAATAATGGAATTGCTGAGCCAAATGGTATTTCTAGTTCTAGATCCTTAAGGAATCACCACATTGTCTTTCACAATGGTTGAACTAATTTACACTCCCACCAAGAGTGGAAAAACGTTCCTATTTCTCCACATTCTCTGCAGCATCTGTTGTTTCCTGACTTTTTAATGATTGCTATTCTAACTGGCATGAGATGGTATCTCACTGTGGTTTTGATTTGCACTTCTCTGATGGTCAGTGATGATGAACATTTTTTCACATGTCTGTTGGCTGCATATATGTCTTCTTTTGTGAAGTATCTGTTCATATCCTTTGCCCACTTTTTGATGGGGTTGTATTTTTTCCTTGTAAAT
>NW_016870201.1:0-708 GCF_001698545.2 Rhinopithecus bieti | reverse complement strand
GTTAGTGAATTCATCTCACAGAGCTAAGCCATGTACTTATTTGAGTCCTTTGATAACACTATTTTCCTGGAGTCTGCAATAGGATATTAGGGAGTGCAATGAAGAATATGGTGACAAAGGAAATATCCTCATAGAAAAACCAAAGAGAAGCTTTCTGAGAAACCACTTTGTGATGTGTCAATTCACCTTACAGCATTACACTGTTCTGTTCATTGATCAGTTTGCTAACACTGTTTTCTTGGAGTCTGCAATGGGATAGTTCTGAGTGCATTGAAATCTATGTTGACAAAGGAAATATCCTGAGACAAAAATTAGAAAGAAGCTTTCTGAGGAACTTGTTTGTGATTTCTGAAATCATGTCACAGAGTTACACCTTTCTTTTCATGGAGCAGTTTGGTAGCCCTGTTTTTGGGGAATGTGAGAAGGGATATTTTAGATCACATTGAAGCCTATGGTGTCAAAGGAAATATCCTCAGATTAAAACCAGAAAGAAGGTTTCAGAGAAGCTTCTTTGTGATGTGTGTATTCATCTCACAGAGTTACACTGTTGTTTTCATTGAGCAGTTTGCTAACACTATTATCTAGGAATCTGTAATGGGATATTTTGGAGCACATTGAAGCTTATGGTGACAAAGGAAATACATTAATATAAAAACTAGAAAGAAGCTTTCTGAGAAACTGCTTTGTTATGTGTTAATTCATCTCACA
>NW_016870200.1:0-706 GCF_001698545.2 Rhinopithecus bieti | reverse complement strand
AGGTAGTACCATTCAGGACATAGGCATGGGCAAGGACTTCATGTCTAGTTTTATGTTATACTATTCTCAGTCTTCCTTCTTCATTACCAAACCTTATTGTTTGATCTTACACAAGCAGCGGAAACTGCATCTTCAGATCGACATGTGGATGGAGAGATTGAAGTTCTTCAACAGGCATTATATATGAAAATGATGCAAAATAAATGTGAAACACTACAGATGGATCAGGAGAGGTTAGAACAAGAACTAGTGAACCTCAAAAGTCACATGGAAATGAATATGTTAGAACGTGGTCTATTGGAACACCATAAACAGGAGGTTGAAGAAGAGCAAGGCAGGAGATAACAGAACAATTAGAAAAAGTCAATCCATTTTTACAGGTTAGTTTATTATCCATAATGTGCCTTCATTCATTTCACTGCAAATTATAGTTTGGATATAAACATTGCATGTGTTTCCTCTACTTCGCTTATAGCAATTTGTTTGGTAGATTTCTAGAAGGAAGGTGATATCTGTTTCTCTCTCTAAATATTTCACTTGCCACCATTATTGTAACTAAATTGATCTTCCATAATAATGATTCTCATTAGTGAATCATTTCATTACTAAAACCAGTTGACATAAAACAAGACAAATAGAGAAAGAGAAATATGATTTAAAAGTATACTACACTCAAATATTTTAAGTTATGTTGTTCAATTTTTTT
>NW_016870199.1:0-1614 GCF_001698545.2 Rhinopithecus bieti | reverse complement strand
CCTCTGCCTCCCGGGTTCAAATGATTCTCCTGCCTTAGCCTCCCAAGTAGTTGGGATTACAGATATGTACCACCACTTCCAGCTAATTTTTGTATTTTTAGTAGAGATGGGGTTTCACCGTGTTGGCCAGGTGAACTGGTCTGGTCTTGAACTCCTGACCTCAAGAGATCCACCCATCTCAGCCTCCCAAAGTGCTGGGATTACAGGCACGAGTCACTGCGCCCAGTCAATTTTCCCAGTTCTAGATGAAAGAATGTTCAACCACACCAATACTCAAAGATAGACAAATTCAAATAAGAATAAGGTTAAGGTGTTATGTTGTACCTTTATAACAACAAACAACTATAAAGAAAAGACTCAAAAATCAAGTGCTGGCCAGGTGCAGTGGCAGACACCTGTCATCCCAGCACTTTGCAAGGCCAAGGCAGGTGGATCTCTGAACTCAGGAGTTCAAGACCAGCCTGGGCAACATGATGAAACCCCATTTCTACAAAAAAAAAAAAAAAAAATGCAAAAAAATTAGCCAGGCACAGTAGTGCGCACCTGTAGTCACAGCAACTCAGGAGACTGAGGTGGGAGGATGACTTAAGCCTGGAAAGTCGAGGCTGCAGTGAGCCATGATCATACCACTGCATTCCAGCCCGGGCAACAGAGCAAGACTCTGTCTCAAAAAAAAAAAGACTGCTGGGAGGGTTGTACTCCTGTTGCTGCTGCTATGGTACCTGTATCCACTACCATTAAAAATTCGGCAACACACAGGAAAGACTGATGAAAACACCCATAAGCTTTTGACCTGGTAATTCTACTCCTCGAATTTATTCCAAGAAAATAATTTAGGTAGAAATAAAAGCCACATGTAGAAAGATATTTATAGCAAACTTTTCTCTCAGAGCCAGGAAAAAAAAAATCTCCAAAAAAAATTGGGAAATTACAAGTAAATATGGTCATTAGCTTAATGGAATATATAAAATAATGAAAAGCGTTAAAATAACATTCAGGAAAAAATGTGGAGGGCAGAAATCAACATGATGATGATTGTCAATTGTGGGGTGATAGGGTGGGAATGCCCAGGGAAATTTCCATTCACTTTTTAGTGCCTCACTTTAAAAAGTGAGAGACCAAATAATCAGAACAAAAGCAGCTCAGAGGACAAAGAGGGAAACTATGAGGGATCAGAGGATCCCTTAAAAAAATGAAAGAAAACACTATAAATAATATCCTCTATGAAATATGAAAAGATATGCATCCATGAAAGATAAACCGAAGAGGATGGGGGATAATCAGAAAACATGAAAGAAGACCTGGCACGGTGGCTCACACTTGTAATCCCAGCACTTGGGAGGCTGAGTGGGGCAGATCGCCTGACGTCAGGAGTTCAAGACCAGCCTGGCCAACATGGTGAAACCCCATCTCTATGAAAAATACAAAAATTAGCTGGGTCTGGTGGCGTACACCTGTAATCCCAGCTACTGGAAGGCTGAGGCAGGAGAATCGCTTGAACCCAGGAGGCGGCAGTTGCAGTAAGCTGAGATCACACCACTGCACTCTAGCCTAGGAAACAGAGCAAGACTCTGTCTCAAAAAAAAAAAAAAAAAAAAAAAAAAAAAAAAAAAA
>NW_016870198.1:0-1884 GCF_001698545.2 Rhinopithecus bieti | reverse complement strand
ATATTTGTGCCATGTTGGTGTGCTGCACAGATGTATTTTCAAGGTACAGCCAGCAGGGTTTACTGATGGGGCACACAGAGGTCTAAGAGAAGGAGAGGATTGGGCTGGGCACAGTTACGCCTGTAAACACAGCACTTTGGGAAGCCGAGGCAGGCAGATCACCTGAGGTCAGGAGTTCGAGACCAGCCTGGCCAACATGGTGAAACCTCATCTCTACTAAAAGGCAAAATCAGCCAGGTGTGATGGCACATGCCTGTAATCCCAGGAGGCTGAGGCAGGAGAATTGCTTGAACCCGACAGGCGGAGGTTGCAGTGAGCCGAGATCATACTACTCCATTCCAGCCTGAGTGACAGAGCGAGACTCTGTCTCAAAAAAAAAAAGAGATAGCGAGAAGGAGCGGAGTGAAGGATGACTCCAAGATTTTGGGCCACAGCAACTGGAAAGATGGAATCGCCACATACTGATAGAAGGGCAATTATGGAAGATACGTCTTTATGGAGAAAAGATCAGTAGTTTCGTTTTGGTGATAGTAGGTTTATATGTCTATTGGATATTTAAGAAAGGAACAGGTCCTCAGAGTCCTACCATCACCCTAGTAAGACCAAATTTTCAGTCTTTAAGAGAAGCTAGAAAGTCTCTCTAAGCCTTCTCTGGCTCGGGAGGCTGTCCAGTTACAAAAGAGAGAGAGAGGGGCTGTTGCGTCAGGGAACGATGGCTTACACCTGTAATCCCAGCACTTTGGGAGGCTGAGGAGGGAAGACGACTTGAGGCCAGGAGTTCAAGACCAGCCTGGTCAATATAATGACACCCCATCACTACAAAAATATTTAAAAATATTAGCTGAGCATGGTGATGAGCACCTGTAGTTCCAGCTACTCAGGAGGCTGAGGCCAGACAATCACTTAGGCCCAGGAGTTTGAGATTACAGTGAGCTATAATCATGCCACTGCACTCCAGCCTGGGTGATCGGATGAGACCCTGTCTGAAAAAAAGAGAGAGCGGGCCGGGCGGCTGGCTCATGCCTGTAATCCCAGCACTTTGGGAGGCCGAGGCGGGTGGATCACCAGAGGTCGAGAGGAGTTCGAGACCAGCCTGACCAACATGGAGAAACCCCATCACTACTAAAAATACAAAATTAGCCGGGTGTGGTGGCACACGCCTGTAATCCCAGCTACTTGGGAGGCTGAGGCAGGAGAATTGCTTGAACCTGGGAGATGGAGGTTGCAGTGAGCCAAATCACGCCATTGTACACCAGCCTGGGCAACAAGAACGAAACTCTATCCAAAAATAAAAAAGGGAGAGAGAGAGACAGAGAGAAGCTGCTAGGGGTCAGGGTGGCGGGAAATTCACCAGTGGATCAGTGCTCAGTAAAGAGAATTTTCCCTCACCTCTTGTGTTAGTCACTTCCAAATGGCCCTCATGGTCTCCCCTCCTACTATTCATGCCCTTGTATAGTTCTTTCCCACACGATATTAGGTTTGGTCTATGTGACCAATAGAATATGGAAGAAGCAGTGATACGGCATTTCTGAAGCTAAGTCATAGACCACATTGTGGCCTCCACCTCAATCTTTTTCTCCTGGGATCACTTACTCTAAGGAAAGCCAGCTACAATGTTGTGAGCAGCCCTTCACACAGGTCCTCATGGTGAGAAACTGAAGCCACTTGCCAACAGCCAGGAGAGTGAGGTTGGAGGTGGATCTTCCAGCCCCAATTAAAGCCTTCGGGTGACTGCAGCTCCAGCCAACTTTGACTGCAACCCATGAGAGAGACTGAGCCAGAACCACCCAGCTAAATTGCTTCGTAATTCCTTCCCACAGAAACAATGCTTATTGTTTTAAGTCACTGAGTTTGGGGCACAATTTTTTTTTTCTTTTTTTTTTT